>NC_056615.1:10642663-10935163 GCF_018340385.1 Cyprinus carpio | reverse complement strand
GATAATTAGAAAACACCAATTGAGCACTTCAGGTTTTTAGACATTGTTTTTAGATATAATTTGTATACTATGTATTTATAATGAAGTGATCGCTTTATTATTATTACTGATTAACATTAAAGTTATACATGCACTTTCATTCAAATGCAAATGTTGAACATTGTACAATTATGCATACATAAAAAAGGAAAACAAACCTACAGAAAAAAAAGTATAAAATAAAAAGGGGAGAATAGTATAAACATACAAAGATATCAAATAAACACTTTTTTTTTTCAAAGAGACCCATAAAAGTTAAAAAGATCCTAAACAAACAAATAAAAATAAAGTATTGTTAGATGTCTGTATCGCACGCCACAATATAAGTCTTGTTTTAATATTATTGAACTCTTCTAGCGTGCAGACTTTTATTTTGACATCTCGTGCGGATCCACTGATCTCGCTCTCTCACCCGGAAGTGGTCCAACGCTCATACGTGCCTTTACAATGATTAAAATCTGAACTTTTTGGACATAATATGTGGTTAAATATTTAGAAGAAATTATCTCTAATGAATGTACAATGTCAGGTCGCAAACGAAGCCGAGAGCACCACGAGGACAGACATGAACGAAAGAAACACAAGGAAGCAAAACAAGACGAAGACAAATTCCAAAACCAAACCAGAAAACTGATTCACGAGGTGCAGAAACTCAAGCATGTGGAGACTTTGTGAGTATTTGCTGCATTGCTAACGCTTTTGAAGAGATGGTGTTGCAGAAGTTGCTCGTTTGTCCTGTATGTAACGTTATTTTATGACTTTCTTTTCATTTTCCCTTTCAGCTATGAAAATCCTCCTCCTGGGCTCATAAAGGTTTGGCCATAGTTTGAAGTGCTCCAGATTCATCATAAACTAGTTTACAATATGTGATCAGATATTGTGTGAATGCATTAGAAATAAGCTTTCGAGTGAGCATTTTGCAATACATGCAGAACTGCTTTTGCAGGACGAGGATGACAGACCAGAGGACTGTATTCCTGATAACCCTGGCAATGAGGACGCTAGGAGCTTTTTGGCTCACGCTCCCACCAAAGGACTGTGGATGCCTCTGGGCAAAGAGGTGAAGGTCATGCAGTGTAAGCAAGCGTTCAGATGCCTTCATCTCATTCTTTAAAAAAAGAGTTATGCCAGAAATAGTATTTTAGTGTCGATGAAGGTCCTTGAGAAATCGTGTGTGTGTGTGTGTAGGCTGGAGATGTAAGAAGTACGGCCACAGAACAGGAGACAGAGAATGTCCTTTCTTCATCAAAGGCAACCAGAAACTGGAGCAGTTCAGAGTGGTGAGTATCATAAATGGCCTACTTTTACACTGCTGCAGTCAAGAAGCCATTTATTTAAAAGCATGTATAGAACCCCAATTCGAACATATGCAGCATTTAGAGGTTTTGAGTTTGAGATTAAGCCATCAGTTTTTCTTATATTTAATCTCATCTTAAATTTGGAGTGTCATAATTTTTTTCCTGAGGTTCATGTAAGTCATTATTTAGTTTTTCATGACCATTTTTCAACCTGACCATTAAAATGAAAATGTTTATATATATATATATATATATTAAAATGAAAATGTTTATATATTTTTCAACCTGACCATTAAAATTTTGGTTTTATGTATTTATGTGTTTATTTATTTTGTTTGTTTTTGCTTGCTTTCTTTGTCCATTTTAGTTCTTTGCCTCTTTGCAAAGTCAGGTGCAAAGGTGCACTCAGTATTATTTTCCTCTTTTAAAAATAAATGAATAACACTTCTGAAAAAACATGTCTCTAGTCATCTCAGTGGCCTAAAAAGCTGGTTTATTCACTTCGGAGCAGGTGAACTCGTGGGGTCTGACATGTAGAGGTCACATGATCACTGTATCTTGGTCTCCCTTCTATTATCAGACAATTCACTGGATTTTCACTCACAACTGCAGTGTTTTTCTTTTTGTGATATTGAATCCAAGCCATTAGGTGGCAGTATAATTCCAAGAGGACTGCCATATCCACAGCTCAACATAAAATATTAACTATAACTTTAAAACTATCAGATATTTTACTTCCATTGCAAGTTGGTTTGAATTCTAATATGTTGAACCTGAATTGTTTGTGAATGTTTTTACAATTTCTGTTATTCTTTCTTAGGCACACGAGGATCCAATGTACGACATCATCCGTGAAAACAAACGCAATGAAAAAGAGACTAGGTACGTTGAGCTTTATTCCATAATTTTATTCCAACTTATATTTATTCCTGTGATGCAGAGGTGAATTTTTAGCCTCCTTACTCCAGTCCTAAGTGTCACATGATCTGATTTGCTACTCAAGAAACATTTCTTATTATTATCAATGTTGAAAACAGTGTTGCTTAATATTTTTGTGGAAACCCTAGTAATTTTTTTTCAGGATTCTTTGATGAAAAAAGAACACAATTAACTTGAAATATAAATAGTTTGTAACATTATACATTTCTTTCCTATTACTTTTGTAATTTTGTATCAATTTAATGTGCCTTTGTTGAAGAAAAGCATTGATTTCTTTTAAAATGTGTACTGACCCCAAACCTTTGAACGGTTATGTCTGTATATGGGATGAAGAGCTTTTAATAATGCTCAGCCTCTGCTAGATCTGCTTATTAATAAAATATTTGCCGAGCTGAGGTCTCTCAGAGGCCAGTGTTGATGAATTGTGTCAGTTCAACAAAAGAAGCCTGTTGCAGACGATTACGTAACTCTTTACTCCACTGTGATTATCTTCTGCAGTGTGGTGACAGGAGCTCTTTCTACACGGGAGTAATTAGAAACCGTTATGTGGGATGTAAACCCATTTTGGGGCCGTTTTGACAGGTTATTTTGTTCGTACATCACTGAGCTCCACATTTATGCCACAGATCTGTTAATAAACATTCCCCCCGGGGGTTCGGCAGTTTGAATTTTTCAGCAGGATGTTGGAAAACAAGGAGTAGCTTGTTAAAAAACGTGAAAGTCAGAAGTCAGCCGCTTTAACATTGATGCAGTCTTCACAGGATGTAGTGAATGAAAGCAAATCTAAAACAGGGTTGTGCGGTTCCCAAGGATACACACCTCTGTTAGAGGATGTGAACCCTCTGAACAGCAGTGATCTGATGAATTGTTAATAGTTTAAGGTCAGTGTGGCAAAAGCTGTCAGAACGTGCTTGTGTGTTCTGCTTCCTCTTCAAATCAATAGTAATTCAGTTTAGTTAAAGATAATAAAGCTCTTATTTGAAATAAGCTGATCAAATCCAATTGCTGGAATTATCATTTCTGTGCTACTAGTGCCACCAAAAGGAGTTGGAAAGATAATGACTGAAAGACTTTATTTAATTAGTGGTAAGCATGCTTAATGCTTAAACAAATATTTTGCACAATATATACACACACACTTTTTTTTTTTTTTTTTTTTTTATTAAGTGTTTAAGCATTGCTTTTTAGGATTTGGTATAAACCATAATTCACATTTTCAATTGTTTCTACTTATTAATCTGGAGTAGAACTGTTTTAAAGGAATTTTTTATTTTAGCAAATTAAAAGTTGTCTCATTGTATTTACATTTTATAGTATTTAATATAATATTAATATAAAATGTTAGTTGTTAACCATAAAAAATAAATACAAAATATGTTTTGTGTAAATGCTTGTATCCCGATAAATATTATTAATATATAAAATATATAAGCAATGCTGAAGACAAAATAAACACTCACACACACACAAATATTTGTTTAAATATTACATTGCTTTTTAGGATTTGGTATAAACCAAAGAAAAAAAGGGGAAAAAGGAATTATAGTAAAAAATTATATATATAATAGAGTAGAATGGTAATAGAAATATAATTTTTTTTTTAACAAAACGTATTTGTTTTAGTATTGCTTTTTAGGATTTGGTATAAACCATAATTTATAATTTCAGTTGTTTCTACTTAATTATCTGAAACTGGACTATTTTATTTAAAGGAGACGTGTGTATTTTTTCGTGTTCGGTGTTGTTTTCTATAAAGAGATCCATTAACTATAGTTTTATTTTGTCTTTCTTGTAAACATATTACAATATTAATATTATTTTATTATGTTTTTTCACCTCACTGTAGGATCGAGCAGTTGAGACAGCTGCTTCAAGACACCACCTCCGACTCTGACTCCACCTCGTCTTCCTCTGCCTCCTCCGATCACACCCAGAAGAAGAAGAAGAAGAAAAAAGAGAAGAGGAAGAAAGAAAAGAAGAAACACAAGAAGAAAAAGAAGAAGCACAAGGCCAAGGCTAGCGATGACTCAGATACAGATTAAAACAAGGCCATTGGTCTGGGCGTCTCAGTGCTCTTCATAGAAGCTCATAAGGTCTGCAGTGGTGCATCAGCCCTATCAAATATACACAGGAGACTTCCCATCAGTTCCCCAGGCCGTCTTCAGACCTGCTTAATAATGCATGGATGCATTTAATCCCCTGTCACATTGGAATGCTTAGGATATGTGCATCTCTATCAGAGTTCCAATAGCTGGTCCCTATCAGATTGTTAATGTGTTTGTACAGAACGCTTTCTGAATGTATGCTGATTTACATTTTGCGAATGTGTCATTGTGAAAATAGTTGACGAGAGCTTATAACACATACCATCTGCTGTCGTGAACAGTGACGTACATAAGTGTCATGTAAATAAATCAATGACTATGGCTTTTTAGCCGTTGCAGCTTCTTTTTATGGTAATCTGATATTTTTTTTTAAAGGGATCTGTGCATTTATAGGTTCTTCTAACTCAAATTACATGTGTGAATTCATACCCTCTATTTAGTGTTTGGGGCTTCCGCACCTCTTGAATTAGCACCTCTTGAATGGCTGACAATGGTTTGCACATCATTCATGTCACGAGAGTGGCAGATTGAGAGGGGAGAAGATGCTTTTGCTTTGATCTCGTCACTCATCGCTGAAATCTGGAGTCCTGATGTTGTTGTTGGAGTACATGTATCATTTTGTATCAAGATAAATAGTGCATCACATCATCAAAGGAGCTCTTTATAACGATGCTTCAGTTAGTGACTACTTAAATGTATGCTTTTTCAAAAGACAAGAAAACAATGAATTATTCGCTAATATTCATTTCAATAATATAGATATTAAATCAACTTAATGTAGTCTGTGACTGTATGAAGTCGTTAGCTTGCGCTCGTCTTCAGAATGTGTTCGTACTGGTAATAAAAGCTGGATTCTCGTGTTTCCTTTTTAGTTCCTCTCGTAATTGCATCTCTGTTCTGATCTGGCCAGGGCCGTTAGAGACATGTGTGTATGTTCCCTTTTTATCTGACAAGTCATGAATCTCACAAATGAGTTCCCCACTGTTCAGCTCTATGCTTTGTTAAATCACTTTTTTAAATTTTGATTAGCTAAAGAAGTTTAATCAGACAAGTGTAATTTGAAGCTTAATTGCGATAGAAAATTCCAGAAGAGCAGATTTGCCTGCAAAAATATGTATAAAACGTGTTATAAAATAAACAACAAAACATGAGTATATATACAGTATATATATATGCTCCGGGTGTGTGTTCACAGTGTGTGTGTGTGTTCACTGCTCTGTGTGTGTGCACAACAAAACATGAGTATATATACAGAGTATGGGGTCACCATACTTGGCTGAATGTCACGTCACTTTCACTTCACATATATATATATATATATATATATATATATATATATAATATAACATATATATATATATATAAAAACACACATGTATGCAGAGTTTATTTGCAAAAACAGATAACGCTCACGATTTGTTGTGTTTCATTGCGTTAGCTGTATTTTTTTTGTTATTTTTAACTAATCAAAATAACACAACTGCAGTTTAATTGAGATTATTTGGAATGCACAATGAAAAAACGATTATTGAAAATGGTTAAAAACGGAGTTATCTATTATATATATTATATATTATCTATATACATATATATATATTTGTAATATATAAATATGTAATTGTTTTTTTTTCATCAATATTTTGAATATTTTTTTTTTTTTTTTTTTTTCTTGCACCCTCGGATTCCAGATTTTAAATAGTTGTATTTCAGCCAAATATTGTCATATCCTAACAAACCATACATCAATGAAAAGCTTCAGCTTTCAGATGATGTATAAATCTCAATAAAAAAAAAATTGACCTATATGACTGGTTTTGTGGTCCAGGGTCACATATGTAGTAATGTTAGTCAAAGCTGCTGTATGTAAGATTTTGACTCTACTAAAACATAAAAATACCATAATATGTTTGCAGATATTTAAGAAACATGCTAAGTTAACATACTTGTTTATCTGAAAAACAATGCTACAGTCAGTTATTCTCCTTTGAAAATGTGCGTTCCTGGAATGTCAGTCTCTGTTTTGGTATGTGAAACACGCCCACTGCCAGTTTACCCATTTATTTCGGCACCCCGGGGTTGCCAGTTGGCGGAAACACAGCGTATTTAATTTCATTCATCGTCAAGTGCGCTCGTTCATGTTTGTTACGTCAATCTGGCAACCTGAGTGTGGTCAAGTCTGAGGAGGAGGCGCTGCTGGGTGAAAAAAACCCTCTCCAATATTTTGAATCTGCACTGCAATACCTAGTTCAACCACTTGGTGACAATCCTACAGCACCTTTAATATTCTTAATGAATATATAATGAAGTGTTACAGATAAATATTAACGTTGGAACATTTAAATAATAAAAATATCTTATATGTAAACAAAAACATCACAGTTAAGATTACAACTAGACTAGACTGAGAAAACACTGACGCGCTTTTATCTGTCTATTCTCTATTGAATGATCAGGATTTACTGTGCTGTGATTGGTGGATTCCTGAAGCGGCGGAGCCAATCATGAGCCGGGAGGAGGAGGAAAGAGGAAGTGAAAACAACATCAGCACTGTCTATCTAGTGCGCTAGAGAAAGGGAGGGAGCGCGCGACAGCAGCAAACTCTCAAACATCAATCCCTGGAAGGAGGAAAAGTCACCTCGCCGCTTCAGGTTCGTACGATTTATTTCGGGTTGCCGATTCGCCTGATGTTGATCTGGTGTCGGTGCGATCCCACGCCAGCTCGCGCTGTTTCATCCTCGCGGGGTGAAGTTTAAATGCTGTAGTGTGCAGTTGTAAGACAGTCATGAATAGCCCCTCTATTGAGCGCGGACAGACAGACAGCAGCGAGTTTGACAGAGCTCAGTGCGTGACACTTCACTCGAACTTACAGAAAGAGTGTGAGGTCAAAATAGTGTCGCAGACATCAGTGGTTTCATTTGACGATTGATCCTGTTCCAACAGTGTTACACTGTAATTTGAGAATGAGTTCTGCACAGTGACAATGACTTCTCTATTGTCTTTGTAGGAAAGACAGTGAAACAGAAAAGCAATATCTTATATCTAGGCTACTTTGAAACTTATTTAGCTCATAATACGATTTTTTATTTAATGGAACATCCTCGTGGACATGAGAATAAGACTTTCGTTTGGCTCTGAGTGTGTAACGTTACGTGAAATAAAGGTCCCGTCTCTTTAAACAGCTCACCCTAATTCTGTCATAGTATGCTCTTATGGTATTATGTGTATTACTCGCACTCATGCCGTTACAAACACGAATGACTTAATTTATTCAGTTGAACACTAAAGGAGATGTTAGACAGAATGATATTCTCAGTCACCATTTACTTTCATTGTAGGCAAAAAAGATGCAATGCAAGTGAATGGTGACTGAATCTGTCAGTCTTTTGCCTAGTTTTGTGTTCCACGGACGTTAGTAAACGATGACAGATTTTTCATTTTTAGGTGAACTGTGAGTAAACGAAGACAGATGTTATATTTTTAGGTGAAATGTCCCTTTTAATACTGAGATTATAGTGTTGATAATCGATAGTTGATTCAAATAATGGAATAAAGAAGGCTACAATTTTTTTTTTCCCAGTTGAATGAAACTATGCAATTATTTTACTTAAGATGCAAAATCTAGTTATGTGTGGCCTATATATTTTTTTAGTATTATGAGTCGTACAGAAATAGACAGTTAAACAAAAATAAAAAAAAAACCACATCAAACAAAAACACTGTATGACGCCAATAAACAAACGTGGAATAAAACAGTGTTTAAAAACATAAGCATCCAGTAACTGTTTATGTATTTGACAGGTTTTTATGCATTTTTGATACATTGTGCTCTACACAGGAAAAATAGTGTAGGATTTATTTTGAAACAATTTTAACTCAGAAATCGCTAGTAAATTTCACAAATAATTACAATGAAACGTCAAGTAACATGTTGAATTAAATATGAAATTTTAGAAAGATTAAAATAATATTTTCTTGTAAAATATATATAGTCCAGTATTCTTTTTTATTTACAGATTTGAAAAGTCTTTTAATCCAACTTTAGTGGAATAACACATTTTGCTTACTGTAAGGATTGCATCAGCCAATTAGTTGTTTCAGCCTTATTTGAGACTGTTGAAATACCAGCAGAATTCTTGATACACCAATATATTGTTTGCATATATTGTGGTTTATTCAAAATAGCTCTGAAAGTGTATCAAAATTGAGGAAGAAATGGCATTTGGAAGTAGTAGAAACTTCCATGCCCTCTGGGCAGGAAATAGTTTGTTCCTTTTGATTAGAAAAACTATTAGAAGCTCAAAGTCTTCATCTTTTTTTATGCATATATTTCCTTGACTTTGTAGTTCAGATGCATGCTGGTCTTGTGGAGTCCAGATGAGAATGTGTTTTGTTGCAGTGGCAGTCTGTTTGTTTTATTCTCATGTCGTTGAGTCACTTTTGTGTCTGGGGGCAAGTGTGAGCTCAGTGTCTTGCCCAATTGGTCCTTAAGATCGCATGCATGCGCTGTTGGTCTTGAGATGTAAGCATGCTCAGTGCATGTTTGCAGCATGTAGAATGTTTTCTGGGTTTAGAAATAATTGAGTCACATCACAACATTAATGTCAAATGCACGTTTTGCTGTCTGTTGGGTGCTGCTGTGTTATTTTTAGCTTTATAGAAAGTGAGAAATAGGACAGGATTGACAGAGAGTAGGGCATGGAAGGAAAATAGTAAGTGTTGCAAGCCAGACTCGAACCCACAAAGCCCAAATGAGCAACACAACACAATGTATCAGAGCTTATACTGCTAGACCACAGTAGTTTGATGTATGTGTGCACTGCTTTCAGTTGCTTTTCTCCTCTTTAAATTTTTGCATCATGCTAAACTCATAAGGGAGGCATTTTTAGTCAAGTAAGAAATGCTTCTGCTTTTCATTGTCTTCAGTTGATGTCAGGGGGTTTATCATTGTCTGCGTTTGCGGTGGAGGCAGTAAGTGAGATCAGATGAGTTTTCTAAGAGTCAGAAGTTTAAGGAGTCGCTGTGTGAACGGCTCATTGAAATTCTGCACATGTGCGGCATTGTATATATAAATTATTTTCTGCAGTTTCTTAGTCTCTCACCTCTGAGTGCAACCTTTCCAATTTATGATGAGTTCTTGACTGCAAGTCTCTCTCTCTGTCTGTCTGTCTCTCTCTCTCTGTCTCTCTCTCTCTCTCTCTCTCTCTGTGTTTCACGTTCCTCCCTTCTTTCTCACTTTATATCTTTCTCACCACCCAGCCCCCTTATCTCACATCTAAACTCACTTACTCAAGGGGGGATTCTCAACCATTCCTTGTCTGATGTGTTCATCGCTGTCTTCTCTTATCTTTCTTGCCACCAAAATAAGAGTGAGGATCTTTGGCTTTGTCTTCTTCCAATGCAGCTCCAGTGTGGTCACATAGAGAGACTATTGCTGAAAATAACATAACTGAAATTAATAAGGCTACTTTGTATTAATGATTTCCTGAAAATAAACCCGGTCATGCCTACCACTGCTCCACAAAGGCTTTGTTTCCTCAGAGCGTGCTTGGATTTCTTTGCCCATTGGTGAATGCCATACTTCATCTGAACAATAAATAGATATTTTTTTTTAAATATGTTTTTATTTTTTTTAGGTGAAGTTGATGCTTAAACATATTGTACTGACTTTAAGATGAACTGCTATTTATGCTAATAAGAATAAGTTTGAAACTTGTTTTGAACCAAAAAACATTACATCTGTGTGGTGTTAAAATTACACTTTTCAGCTTTAATTGGAATTTTGTTGCTTTTTATTGATTTCTGTAAGCTAAATGTTGGGAGTCTATTTTTTATCAGGTATACACTGTATTCAGGTGTTTGGTGGGTACAATTTTTTCTTAAACTCACTAAGCCAGCATTTATTTGATCAAAAATATATTTAAAAACTATAATATTGTAAAATATTATTACAATTTTAAATATTTGTTTTGTATTTCAATATTTTAATATGTAATTTATTTCTGTGATGACAAAATTGAATTCCCAGCATCATTACTCCAGTCTTCAGTGTCACAGAAATCCTTCAGATTTGCTGCTCAAATATTTCTTATTATCAGCACTGAAATAATCTTTGAGTTCAAAAGAACAAGTTATTTAACAACTGATTTATTTGTAACTTTAAAAATGTAGCTTTTTTATCAATCTAATATATCCATGCATTAATTGATCTCTTAAATTACTGACCCCAAATGTGTGTACACATTTAAAATTCACTCATAATTGAGCATTTCCCTTTCTGAAAAAATTTTGATCTTGCACTTAAATATGTACAATATACAAATCTTATCCAAGAAAATGCTTTCCAGCATGACAATATCTCATCCTCTGCATAAAACCAGATTGCTATTGTTTCTTATGACTCCAGGTATCATCTGATGGGCATCAACACCCCGTTGCTCCAGCAAAGCCTGGCAAGATCAATTTCCTGGTTTAGTGGATAATGTTGCAGCGCATGTAATTACTGCTTCTGGCAATACATTAATTACAGATGCAGACAGGTTTAAATGGAGGTGTTAACGTCGCTTAATAAATGTCAGTGGAAGCGTAAAGAAAATCTTTGATGCTGTTGTAGTTTTATTTGGTTGAAACTGTTCTATTACTTCCCTGTTTTGGATGATGAATATCAACGTGAGTCTAAAACCAGGTCTGTAGAAAGCTTTTGTTTTTCTTCAAATGGGTCCAGTGTCTTGTGTTTGGTTTTATTTTTGTCTAATCATCCTCTGTGGCTGGGATGGGTGTCATTTCTGGCCTGTGCCAGCGACACTAGGCGGGATTTGAAGCTTTCCTCGCACCTGTGCTCTCGGGAAGCCAGTGATCCTGGGGTGTTGCTTGTATGTACCAACATTTGGTTGAACTGGTCCTGCTGGTACTGATTTGGCACAGTCTGTCGTCTCTGAGCGGGTACAGATAGTCTTTGTGAGCCTCAGGTCACAGCAGCTGCATGCTTACGATCGTCCCAGCTGTGCACTCCAGCTGTGTGCTCGCAGTAAAAACTTTCTCTTTTGGAAGGCCGTCATATGTGGCGGCTCGCTCTCTATTCCTCTGGCGAGCGTGTCAGACTGCATCCTGATGCTGTTATCATGCCATCTCGTCACTTAGCCAAGAATTAGGCCATTAAACAAGCAAGAGGTCTGGGATGGCCGTATTAATAGTGTTGGAGCATATGTAGGGATCAACACAAATCCAGCTTTGATCCTCTCCACGAGGATCCTGTGGTTTTAAAGTTGGGCACTAATGGCCCACATCTTGATCCACTTTTCTAGGACTTCATCTTGAGTTAAGATTCGTCTCGTTCCTGTTGTGAGCCATTGGATTGGCTGTGTTTGCTGGAGTGCTGATTCACTGGCTCTCTGTAAACACATACAGACCTGCGGCATCATCTGTGGTGTTTTGCTTCAGGTCAGACTGTGAGCTCAGTGTTAGTCAGAGAGAATAGAAGAAGAGAGACGCAGGTCAAGTGCAAAACTGCATGTTTTTAATATGGATTAGTTAGCTGAGTAAATGTTTTCGAGAGAAATTGGTTAATGACATGATTTTTTTTTCCATTCAAAAATACAATGACTTAAACCTATTCTATGCTGATGCATAGTTATTTAAGGGTTAGTTCACCCAAAAAATGAAAATTAGTCCATGTTTTACTCACCCTCAAGGCATCCTAGGTGTATATGACTTTCTTCTTTCAGATGAATCCAATCGAAGTTGTATTAGCAATTTTCCTTGCTCTTCCAAGCTTTATAATTGGCATGAGCAGGTGCTTTTGTTTAGTGATTCAACAGATCACAAATCTCACGGTTTCGGATCATATTATGTTTTTTGAGCCATGGAATGGAAAGTTTTTCGGATCAGCGAGAAAAAAAAATCTATGTAACTTTACTTTCCATAAGTACAATACCACAGCAAAAACTAAAGTTCTAAAGCCTAAGAAAGTTCAAACATTATAAAAGAGACAAATGAACAGCCAGTCAAAATAAGAACAAATAGGCTACACAAATACCAGTATAATGTATAAACACAACAGAAAAATGTCACAAATAAAATGAGGTCGGTAGTATTCATATACAGAAATGTAATAATTAAGTTTAAAATAACACTGCATAGTGTTCACTGTATAAATTAAAAAATAGATACATCTTTGTCAAAAACGTGTTTTGTGGTTTGATGAGAATAATGACAGCAGCAGGTATTATTAGGCTGCTGCCCCTTTAAGACCTGATGCATGGGTCTAATATAATGATACACATCCGATTTCCGACTCAGCTGTTCTCGTTCACTGAAGACACAACAGACTGCATTTGCCACAATGATTGTTGAGATCAGTATTTTGTCATAATTTGTAGGGCTGCACGATTATGACAAAAATCAGAATTGTTTTTATTTCCCTTGAAACTGTAATTGCAAATATGAATTACGATCATCACATTTTACATAGAATGATGTTTATACCATTGTTTGATGCAACTGCATGACGTATTTTTATATACAAATAAACGAGCTGAAAACACTAACTGAAAAACTTTTAGTGCTTTTCTATAGTATGAAGCCTCAAATGTCAACTATACATCAGATTGGTTTCTTCTTTAAATTATAAAAGAAGTAAAAATATGAATGGTATTATAATGTTATACTAAAACTAAAATTAAAGCAATGGAAAAACTCTTTAAATAACGTAGAAAGAATAAAACGCATCTTAAGCACACATAATAACATAAGTGGACCTTGAACGATTAATTGCCACTTTGAACGATTACGTAATTGTGGCGTCCATAATTGTAATCAAGATTAGAAATTCTATTAATTGTGGAGCCCTAATTTTATGTGTATATGCGTCTGATCAAAGGCAAGGAGTGAATGAGGTACGAAAGATGGTTCAGTTCGGTATTCGCGTGCAGTCAAACATGCCTCTCTGCATGTGTGAGCTTCATGTTTGTGCGGCTGTGATAGAAAACAGTGCACAAGTATATCGAGTTCCATTTCACCTTTTTTTCACTGGAATGGTTTAAAATTGCTTGCTTGTGTAAACACGTACAATTGATAAACTTTAACTCTATTATGGTTAAATTTTGCAATGACATTTTACGGATCACATACGTGCCGAACCGTGGGGCTTGGCCTGTACGGATCACAGATCAACTACGATCCGTTCAACCAGTACTTTTGTTCAACCGTCCAAAAGAAGTCAAATAAAGCGCATCCATCCATATTAAAACGTGCCTAACATGGCTCCCGGGGGTGATTAAATGCATCGATTTGCTATAGGAGGGTGTTTTTGTAAGAAAAACACCATTCTTTCACTTCTGCTTACTGTCTTTGGCAGAAGTCGTTCCGGCAGATGATGTCAGTGTAGTGCACGCGCCAGTGATTAGTGACGAACACAGAAGCGTGACGGAGAGACAGCAAAACAAAACACCGGGCACGAATTAGAAGTACATTAATGAGGATTTGTAAAGAAAAATGTTGGAGGATTTCGATATAAGCCAAGAGGAGACTGGTTTTCCTTTGCTAAAGTAAGGAAATTTAGCTTCCTTTGCTTCAGTAAATGAACGTTGGTTTTCGCGAGACTCACATGTGACCTACGTCATCCACCGGAAAGACAGTCTCTCATGAATGCACGTACGACAGTTAGCTGAGGTGAAAGAAATTTTTACATCATTTTAAATATGGATTTTTATTTTATTTATTTTTTTACAAAAACGCCTTTATTCACCCTCTGGAGCCATGTGAGACACGTTTTAATATGGATGGATGTGCTTTATTTGGACTGTTGAACAAAAACACCTGCCCATGCCATCTTGGAAGAGCAAGGACAATTTTAATATAACTCCCATTGGATTCGTCTGAAAGAAGAAAGTCATAAACACATAGGATGCCTTGAGGGTGAGTAAAACATGGGCTAATTTTCATTTTTGGGTGAACTAACCCATTAATTGAACTTCATTAAAAAATGTAATTAAATATTGTTAAATTCTATATTAATAAATATTACTATTAATAAGTATTCATAAAATTAAAACAAGGAATTACTTTTTTTAATACCAGACGTTTATTGTGCTTGCATCCAATTGATTAAGAGGATTAACATTTTAAAGATTTTAAGATTGAGTTATTCGATTAAAACATTTTTTTTAATGTTAGGCTAAATGTAAAAGCTATCAAAACAAAAAGAAACCAACATAAATACATAGAGTACATTTCTGTGTTTCATTGACCATTTATATACTCTGCCTTGGATGAATCCAAAAATTCATGCATGTAAATGTAGGACATAAGGATGAGAGAAAGAGGAAATGAAAGTTTGGACAGGATGCTAGGAGCACTGCTGTCATCAAAACTCTAGGTTTCTTTGTCTTTGTGTCTGTCTTGTTCTCTCTCAGGTTCAGTGAGGTCTAACAGCATTGCATGCCTTTCCAAGAATGTTTGTTTGCATAAAGAGGAAAAAACTGCACACCCATTTTGGCTTTCTTCCTGTTGATGAGCATCATTAGGACTAATTACATCAAGCCTCAGTAGAGATGTCTGTGCTGGGTGTGTCAGACATGCGCTATATGAATCTAGCGGATAGACTATACATTGCTCTTTTATCCTTCACAAAGTTTCATTTAAAGACGGATGATTCATCAAAAAGATTTGTTTCACCAGAACCAAATGCAGCCTGATACTGTCACAAAAGACAAAGGCTGTGTCTTTTGTGACAGCATCAGGCTGTATTTGGTTGCAATTTGAGGATAGAGGATAGAGACATACAGGATAGAGACATACAGTGGGACTGAATTTGTCATTGCTGTCTGGTTTTGACTTTAAAAACTTTTGTGGATAAAGATCTAGGAGACTGTAATGTGCTAGCAAGGAATTTTATTCATTGTTGGAGTGCATATCAGTGATGATGAGACCCTTTTTACAGTGTGATGGGGAATGTGCAGCAGTAAACAGTGGGTGTCTCTGTGTAAACAAATGAAGCAGTATCACTGCAGAAAGTGATGAGTGCACACTACAGTATAAATACAGTTACATTTGCAGAGTGTTTTAAAGATGGAAGAACTTTTTTCCATTAGCTTTGGGGGATGATTTCTGTGGTAGTATTTTAAATAGCAATTTTTTTTAATTAAAAATTATTAATGTTATTTATTATAATGTATTACTTTTTTATTTATTATTTTATTTAATATTTTGTATAAAGAAGATTTAAAAATATTGAATAATAATAATAATAATAATAATAATAATAATAATAATAATAATAATAGGGCCCTATGAAATCCATTTATTTTCCCCAAAATTCCATTAATTTTTTTTCCAAATTCAGTTTTTTCCATTTACATTTTTCTGGATTCTGTTTTAATGGTAAAATGACATTTTATTCATCAAAAAACATGTTAATTAATTGAATTTGTGAAATTTACACACACAAACAAACAACTATTTATTTAAAAAAAAAAATTAAGGCCATATGAAATGCGTAATTTTTTTTTCTCAAGTTCAGTTATATTTTTACAAAATTCTGTGTATTCCATTAATTTTCTGGATTCCATTTTAATGGTTTTAATGATATTTTAATAATCGAATGCATCTCTAATTAATTGATTTTATTTTAAAAAATCTGAAAAAATGTGTTGTGCATTTACATTTTTCAGCTAAATAAAGTATTTTGTCTGGTAAATATTCATTTAAAATAATGTTTTAATAATAATTGTATTAGTAGTAGTAGTAGTAGTAGATGTACTGTCATTACATTAAGCAATATTTCTGTCACAGTTTCTTCAAGTTGAACCAAACTTTTATTTTGAAGGGCTGCTGTGAAGACCTTAAAGTTTCTCTTTGCATATGATATGACGATAGTTTTTCTCAAAGGAAATGGTAAATCTAAAGATAATATTCAAATAATCTAAAGATTATGTTCATGTATTTATATCCTCATTTAGTGCTGAAAACATTGCAAGCATCATGCGCCCTTCAGTATGAGTGTAGTAAATGAAACCCCACGTCTGCGCCATTCATCCACAGAGAAACATAGAACATGAAGGCTTCATTTAAATAGTATCTCTGCGGCTTATATTCACAGACACTACAACATAACGCGTTTTGATTTAAGTGTACTGACCTACTTTTTATTTGTTCATTCAAAATTTGCCAAATTCCGTGACACTCCATAGCCTGTAATCTACCTGAAGTCATCTAAATGTTGATTAACATAGTGTGTTTTTCCTTCTCTTGAAATGGTCCAGGATTGTTTGGTGAACCTGCATGCATCTGTGAACCTGCTGGTTGGTGTCTAGTGCCACCCGTATGTGAGGATAAAGCTGGTATCTGTACTAAACCACTCCTTTTAGTGCTTCATAAGATTCAGCTAGAGATTCAGCTCAGCAATAATATAACTTGTCTATGCACTAGAGCTTGTCAAGTTGTGTCTCTTGAAATTACAGTCATACTGATCAAAATCTGGGGCTTGTGGAGAAGATATGCACATTTGCAGAAGCTGGCCATATGTACCCCTCTGCAGGGCCTAAAGCTGCAGACACAAATGGCTGCTGGGAGAAGCTTGTGGTTTTTTTTTTTTGAGGTGCTGGAATGTCTCCTCTGAAAACATGGTTGACCTGTGCTACTGTTCTGCTAGGAATGTTCTGCAGGTGGTTTACTTCACTACTGTTCTGCTGTTTCTTTTTTCCTCTCAATCTTCTGTGTCTAACCATTTGTTTCAGTCTCTGTCAGACTGCTATGAACTCTGGCAGATGGTGCATCTGTCTGCTGACCACCTGCTGTAGACATTGTCACAGTGTCTGACCCCCTGACAGGCCTGTTTCTGCAAGGCATGTTTGTTTGTGTGTGTGTGTGTTAGTGAGCACTGTTGCAGAAATCTAACTCTGTCCAGTGTCAAAAAAGGAAATAGAGTAATACAAATAAAATAAAATTAGATCTTGAATTATTGATGTATTGTTAAATCTATCAGTACAGGCCACGTTTTATTTTAACAGTCACCTGAGGCTTTTTATTGTTGCAGTTCTTTGTTTACATTGAACTGGAGTCCCGTTAGAGCCACTGTTTGTGAAAAAAAACTAAAACAAAAGAAACTGCACGTCCGTCCTCAGCGGAGAGGAAATCTGAGTAGAGAGTCAGGTGAGCTGCTTCCTGTGCCGTCTACAGTGCGCGCTCATCTATTTCCTGCTTATAACCGACGCGTCAAATGTTTTTCCAGAAATGAGTGTTATGTTCTTTCCTGTCTGATGTTTGATCGCTTTGTAATGACATTCGTAATGGATTTAATATGAACAGTTATTAACAGTTGCAATAAGAGAATCTTCTTCACATTTCGAGAACAGTGGCAGACATAGGAAGGTCATTTTATGATGCATTTTTGAACCGTTCTCGTTCACCTAAAAAAAAAAAATGTGAGCCACACTTCACCGACTGGATCAGTGTCAATAACATGATGCCCCTTTTTGTATGGATGGTAAATTTGTTCTAAAATATATTAAAAATGTAATTCACACTTATGATTTGAATACACCTCTTCTATGATGAGCATGTTTTTGTTTTCTACATTAAAATTAATTTATATATATATATATATATATATATAAGAATAAAAAAATCATTATTTATCTTGTTTTCAGTTTTACTTTTATTATTTTTTTTCCTTTTTTTCAGTTAGTTGCTAAACTATTTCTAATTTTCATTAAGGTTTTTAAGTTTACGTTTTTCATATTTATTTCATTTTAGCAGAAACAGTTGTCACAAGTGTCCAGATAGCATGAATAAAAAAAAGTCTCATTAAAAGAATGATATTCTTAGAAGAACCTTGCATAGTTTTTGTTACTTCTCAAAAATATTTTAACAAAAGTGCTTCTCTACATATTAATATTTAAAAAAATAAAAATAAAACTGTCATGTGGTGCAACTAACATGCTGAAAAAGAAACACAAAACATGAAATTATATCATAGATAGTCCATTATTACTGTTTGTGAAGTCACACATAAATTTTGACAACTAAGGCTTAGATCATGTAGTAAAATGTCATGTGGTGCAACTGACCAATTACAATTGATTTTTATCAATTAGATTATAATGTTTGTAAACAAAATATCTTGAAAAATACATTTAAATAGGTTTATAAAAAGATGTATATGTACTTTTTTCTCGATCGTTACACCACATGACAGTTTTAACTTGAAGCACACTTTAAACTAGATTTCATGTACACTCTTATTTGTCATTGTCCCAAAATCAAACAACAAGAAAAAAAGCAGCCATGCCCATGCCTATAATAGGTCTACATCAGTTGAAGGATGTCCTGAGAGATGTAAACGGTACCACCATGAAGAATAACATCCCAAAGCAAACCCCAATGAATGGGTAGAGCAGGGCTGAGGCCCAAAGATAAAAGCGTGTGTGCACACACACATAATGAAGGCTGGCATTGCGATGGGTGTTTCCAGTGAAGGCGGTTTGACTGAGGAGAAGATCCTGTATATGGACAGTGGAAAGGGCTGTGTTTGGTCTCGGCCCATGATGATGGGGGGGGGGGGTGGCTGGTGAAAGGCCAGATACAGCTGGGGATTTGGGAGGAGCAAGGGACAGCTGGTTTGTGTGTGTGAGTGTTAAGCACAGTGTCTCTTTGTTCCCCTCCCCTCCGCCTGGCACCGACCAGATCATTTAAGACTACAGCCGTTCATTGGCACCTTAGGTTCAGGCAGCCCGGCGACTCTACAGAATGGCTGCACTCTACAGGGAAGATGCTTTGAAGGTTAGAAGGCCCAGCAGACAATAATCTATGCAAGCACTCCCACAGCGCGCAGTGTTTCCAAAGCACGCTATTATTGCCCAAATTACAGTGCTTGGGATAATTATGTATATATATATATATATATATATATATATATATATATATATTATAATGCTTGGTATGGAAGCATAAACTTTACTGCTGCTGAATGATAGATCTTCAGGACTGAGATCTTCAGAAAATCCAGTCAGTTAAGGCTCAGTGCAGGTTAAATCATTGCTTTTGACCCTGAAACACTTTGTTTGTGCAACTCTGAGAGTTTAGTTTCATTGCTCTCAAGAATATTTTCCGCTAATGGCGGGATAGTAGAGGAAAATTTGTCAAATTGTCAGGTTAAGCCGTGTAGTTTTACAGAGCGAGTCTCGTTTCTCGAAGACTTTTTCTGTACTTAAATGGACCGTGTATTTGAACCAGTTGCTTGAAGTGGGACGCGTAAAAATAGCATCACATCAATCACGGAATGTTCCAGACCCGTGCAGATCTCGATTCAGGAAAAATGAACCCATCAGGGATTGCGGTGACATGTTGCTCTATATTTTCAGTGCTCAAGATCTAGAATTGCTGGCTTAAAATGGGTAGAATCGTAACCCCTTACAGTGAGTTTACAGTATGTAATTTGCTTTGTCATAGTGGCCTTGTTTGGGTTTGCAGACTTATCCCTGCTAGATCTGCATGTGTGTTATTAGCGGTGCTTGCTAAGGCAAGAATCTCAGTTATAGGTTTACTGAGGGCTGAGGGTTTTGAACAAACATATGACTCTCTCTATTAGACTTGTAGCTGTGAACTTTGTCTTGCAATGTTTGTGCCACATGCATGAATAATACCTAAAATGTGTAACTTGTAGAGAAAAGGTGTGATATTTATTTTTTTAAGTGATTGGACAGTTGAAAGAGAGAACCAGCATGTAGGAACAAGAAGAGAGTAGAAAATTGAAATTTAAAACCGGGCCAACAAATAACCACCTAGCAACCATCCACAACACCTTGGAAACCGCACAGTTAACAGGCTACTGTAAAGACCTTAGCACTTCAAAACACTAAAAACAATGCAGAATGGTTTTAGAAATTAATTTAATTTTGGGTGCTTGCTACACTATTGTAATATTTATTAAAACTGATTTAACATTCATTTTTAGATTTTTTTTCATTTTAGTTTAAGGCTCAGTGATTTTTGTTTTGTGTTTCTGTCACTTTTATTGGCTTTTATTATTATTTCAGGTTTAGTTTTATTAACTTTAGCACTTAGTATCCCATTAAAGGGTTAGTTCACCCTAGACTTGTGCCGGTATTCGGTAATGCGATATATCGCGGTAATGAATATGCACAATATTGTTATCGTGGACACTTCTAAATACCGTGAATAATTATATATTACAAATTATTTAGAATTTGGAATGCATGCATTTTAAGAATAACTTTTCCATCAACTGGTCAAAATGCACAACACCGCTGAATGCTGCTTGAAAGAAGATGTAAAAAAGCACGTAAGAGAAGCACATGGAGGAACACGTGAGAGTTGACGCGCTGAATGAAAGCACATTTACTCTCTGACAGCAGATGGCGCTAAAATGCAGCCCTTACCCTGTAAACCCCATAAATAAAGCAGCTGCTACTTTCTAAAACATATTTAAATAATTTTAAATAGCCATTTAGATTTGTGGATTTGCTATGGTGTTCATCACAGAGCCAAATACTTAAATATTTAGACTTAATAGGCTATTTATTTTCAAACTTTTTTTTTAATCTGGACTACAACATGCCCTAGATATTGTTTGAAAGTGTTTTGATTCTTTATTGTTCATTCACACTTTACATTAGGGCTTCTTTAGTTAACAAACTGCCAATGAAAAATTCTTCTGAACATTCATTAATCTTAGATGTAAAGAAGGCAATGTAATCTCAGAGTAGGAAGGCATCAGGGCATGCTCGAATCCAATGTTAGCTTCGCTTCCGGTCTACTGCGCTGCCTTCATCTGATTGATTTTTGAAGCCAGCATAAATGTACCCTTTTTCTTAACATCCCACAATCCTGTGCATTCACTTCTGTGACAGTTGAGCTAAAAATAAAAACGGCATCTGAAAGTTGCGGTCGGTGGTCAGTTTGTATGTAAATGTAGGTTTTTGACCAACTTCTCTTAACTTTCGTGTCATTTCTAGCAAGAAATTTTGCAGTAATTACATATTCACTTAGTTACCACCAAATCTCTCTCAGATTTGCTGTCATAAAGTCCTTGTTTGAATGGAGGAGCTCTCCCTGCATGATTCCTCAGATGTTATTTATGATGTTTTAATTGATTCAGTATATTCAGGAACATGTTTCCATTACCTAAGCTGGAGATGACCAGTTTTGCGTGAATAGAAAACAAAACACTGACAGCTGAATGTAATTTGGCTTGAATCTGTAGACAAAGCTCTGGACAGAACTGTATTGGCCCTACCAACTAAACTGGATTTTCAGGTTTTTAGTTGTCAGAAGACTGTAGAATTACAATAGGAAATTAAGTGGCCTCATTCATACTCACTCACGGTTTGTTCATCCTACAGATGTCAAGTCTGCATGCTTACAGACCCCTCCAGCCGAGAGCCTGGGAATCAACATTAGCAACTGATGGATGCCATTCATCTTTATGTTGCATGACTGATTATTCATGCTATGATCCCGTGTGAAATGGAGCTGTTTATTTTCATGTTGTCTGTGACTCCTGCTGTTATCCGTATCCTGAAATCATCATCTGGCTGCACGTTACGCTGACTGCTTGAAGCAGAATTCTCGTCATCTTCTGAGCAGAGCAATCTAGAGTCGTTTAGAGATGCTTCTCTGGTGTGTATCACTGTATCCCTGCTCTGAAAGACACATCTGAGATCAGTGAAACCTCCGACTAGTGGAAAAGGAGCAGTGCTTTGATAAAATGGGAGTAATGAATGAATGAATAGAGTTCATGTTGTACCCTATCCTGACATTATCTTGTCTCCAGTCTATGGATTGTGTTTGTCCTCAACTGTCACTCTCATTGTGCTCATATAAACTCAAGATGATCAAAGAATTACGTGATCAAACTCTTTGTAATGATTCATTCATTCCAAGAGAGCAGAACGGCTGTGTTTATCTACTACTGGCCTGATGCATCATTTTCAGGCATGTTTCTGACAGTTGTATAAGGGGGAATTTGGAAAAGGGAATTTATGATTTTAAGCAGACGAGAATAGAGAGGGTTGTCATGACCCACCTCGACAGACACAAATAGAGCCTTGACTTATGGTGGATCCATCCTCCCAATTATTTATATGCCAGGGGAAACAAGTTCTTCCACTTCCCTTTTCTTTTGTAAGTTAACATAAAACCGACTTGGAAAGAAGTCTTTTCTTTTACTTCCACAATTGTTTAATCTCAGATATTGTGTTTTGGATGCCTGTTCTGGGAACTGTCCAAATGCATTGCAGATGAGAGAAATATGAAGAAATACGCCTCTCCTGTGATTCCTAATGACTGTTAAACCTTCTTGCTAAATTATTAATATATTCGTTACATTTTCTACAGCGAGCATCACTGTAATTGTTACTTATTCTGTTGCTATTTAAAAACTCTGAACCCTGAGGAATAAACTTTGTTGTGTAATTATCCCACACTGTTTGTGCTGTAGACATTAATGATCCCTCACTTGCATCCTCATAGACATTTGTGGGTGAGCTCTTTTGAATAGACCCAGTAAGAAAACACCTTAAAATGTTGAATAATTCATTGTTTATGACACTGTTAGTTGTTATATTAGTATAACATAATTATAAATGTAATATGATTTTCTAATGTAGTATAATTTAATATACACTATTGTTTAAAAGTTTGGGGTCAATGAGATTTTTATATTTTTAAAGGATCTTTTATGTTACTTTTATTTGATTTAAACATTGTGAAGTATTATTACAGTTTAAAATAACTTATTTATTGTTATATATTTTAATATGTAATTTATTCCTGTGATGCAAAACTGAATTTTTAGCATCATTACTCTAGTCTACAGTATCACATGATCTTTCAGAAATTATTCTAATATTATTCTAATATGCTGATTGAGTTCAAGAAATATGTATAATTATGACCAAGGCTGAAAACAGTTGTGTTGCGTAATGTTATTTTTTTTTTATTTTATTTTTTTGTGTGTGTGTTTGCAAACAGTAGTAATTCTTTTCAGGATTTTTTGAA
This sequence comes from Cyprinus carpio, assembly GCF_018340385.1. NCBI lineage: Eukaryota > Metazoa > Chordata > Actinopteri > Cypriniformes > Cyprinidae > Cyprinus > Cyprinus carpio. Next base: position 10,911,768 of record NC_056615.1, on the reverse strand, counting down.
TAGAAAGAACAGCATTTATTTGAAATAAATATTTTGTAAAATTATAAATCTCATTATAACATTATATTTGTACCAATATTTAATGAATTTTTGCTGAATACAAAATAAAACTTTTGAACTTTAAAATAATATATTTTAAAATATTACCATCCTAAACTTTTGAAATATACAATACAATATAATATAATATAATATAATATAATATAATGGTTGTGATATGGTACATGCTGCTATTTAGTTTATTGTTAGTGAAAGATGAGATGCATTGTTGAACAAGCTCTTCTTTCCTTTGATTATCTAATGCTTGTTTTTCATTGAAGAGCGTGTTTCATAACCCACGTGTTTGTGTAATTCAGTACTTTATATAGCGCTCACTATTTCTGAAAGAACAGTTTCTGAACAATGCTGCCCACTCCATCCCACTCTGTGGTAAGTGCTCCTGAGGGCAGCGCATGGCATCGCCTGCGTTTAACATTCATCAGCGGTTGTAACACTTCGCCTGTGCCACAGCCTGCTAAATAAAGGTTTAGTGCTTATCGCTGGAGAGACCCACACCTCTTCCATCTTCATACACATCAACACGCATGGTTTCCCAAACAGGGTCCGTCTGTCAGGGCTGGTGTCAAATTGTCAGAAACTGCCATTGTGTGATGCCTACAACAGCCAGAGGTCAGCAGCACATTTTCAGCATGGATTCACCCAGGGGCTTGTTCCTCTTTCTGAGAACAGAACTCGTTCATGAGACATGTTCATTGATTGTACTCCATTATCTCTTTCTCATTAGGTGATTGGTCGAAAGTTTAGTTACAAAATTACAAAAGCTAAGATGACTTGCATTGCTTTTTGGTTACATGTTCAGAGTTTCATACATAGTTTAAAAACGGCTTATATTTGAAAGAATTTGATGATTATAGTCATTGTATTGTTATCTAAAGATATTAATATTGCAAATTATAAGAGACTGACAGTGGGTATATGATGGGAGTAAAATTTAATGGTTCTAACATTTATAGAGGACTTGAATTTTAAATGCTTCTTTAGAAGAATGTGCCCCAAAATATGGATAAATTGATTCATTTTTTAAAATTTATTTATTTAGACATCAAAATAGGTTTAGGATAATATATATTAGGTCAATCTGTGTATATAATAAATAAATACTAATTAATTATATATGTAAATTTAGTATAATTGAGTAGAAATATTAAAATAGTGCATAATAATTACTAAAAAGATGTATTATTATTATTATTATTATTATTATTATTATTAACAACAACAACAAAAACATGCATGTATCATATATAATTAATAAAAACTAATATTAATTATTCTAAATATAAATTGTCATATAATTAAGTACAAACATTAAAGTACATAATAATTATTAAAAATTGACATGATATTATTATTATTATTATTATTATTATTATTATTATTATTAATAATAATAATAATAATAATAATAATAATAATAATAATAATAATGATGATGATAATAATAAAGATGATAATAATAATAATAATAATAATAATAATAATAATGATAATAATAACATTATTATTATTTATTATTATTAACAACAACAACAACAACGTGTGTGTGTGTATATAATGAATAAATACTAATATGAATTATTCTGAATATAAATTGTCATATAATTAAGTACAAATGTTAAAGTGCATAATCATTATTCAAAAGTGACAGGATATTATTATTAATATTAGTATGATTAACAACAACAGCTTGTGTGTGTATATAATGTATAAATACTAATTGTAACTATTATATAAATAAATTGTTTAGTATAATTACGTATAAATATTTAAGTAGTGCAAAAGTACTCTAAAATATATATGTGTGTGTGTGTGTATACATGTGTTTTTTTATTATTATTATATCCGTCACTTTTTAATCATTATGCACTTTTAACATTTGTACTTAATAATACGACAATTTTATATATATATATATATATATATATATATATATATATATATATATATATATATATATATATATATATATATATATAATAATATACAATAATAATAATAATAATAATAATTATTATTATTATTATTATTATTATTATTATTGCATGATACTGCTGTCATTTTTCTCCTGTTTCCCCTCTGCAAACCAATTTAATTTTGTTTGGTGACAATAGAGACAACGATATCTGGCTCTGGTGTTTGCGCACTTTGCTTCACTTGCAGTGAAATTTACAGTCATCGCTATGAGATTCAGTGTTTTTGAATGCTGAATCAGTAGCTGATGTTGTGTTCCTGACACAGAGCTGCTTCTCGTTCATCTCTAACTGCTGGATGCCTCTGCATCCTCTCTCCTAATCTCTCTTCTTTGCCTGTCTATCGGATCCAAGAGCTGCACCGGCCAGGATCTTGTGGTGATGTTTGAGGAAATTGCTTGAATTTCTTTCATCCCATCCCATCATTACTAATTACTTTTAATTTAGCCAGAGAAACCAGTGTAATGAGGTGAGGGTTGCTTTAAGAGTACTTAAATGTTCCAGTTCACTTTGTGGGATGTGGTGTGGAGGGGTGGGAGCTGGTCATCATACTGATTTTTAGTGTTTGTGTGCATTGGCATGTGTGCGCAAAGTGACTTACCAGAAGTGGTTCATCTTAATGCTCTAAAGCTATTCTTGAGGAAACTATAATTCACAAAAGAATCAACTTTCTATGGTTTATTTAAATTATAATTACAGATTGTCTAGTTACTTGTGGACTTTTTTATTTTTTTCTCGTGCTGATGCACATCGGCTGCTGCCCACGTTTGAGGCGACAACATTTTTACTTTTCGGTTCAGTTTGAATTTGCTATTTTCATTCAGTATGGTTCAAAAATCAGGGATCAGTAAGAAATTAATAATTTTATCCAGCAATTTATTCCATTAAATTAAAGACACATTTATAATGGACATTTATAATTAATACAAAATGTTTCTATTTCAAATAAATGCTTTCTATTATTTCAATTAAAGAATCCTGAAAAAAGAAAATGCACAGTTTCCACAAAAATATGAAGAAGCAGCACAGCTGTTTTTGATATTGATAATAATAAGAAATGTTGCTTGAGCAAGACATTAGCACATTGGAATGATTTCTGAAGGATCATCTGGAGTAATGTTTGTCATCATGGGAACATCATTTAATAAAATATTATTAAGAAACAGTTGTTTTAAATGATAATAGTAATAATAATATTTCACTATATTTTTGTTTTTAATTGCTTTTTTTTCTAAATGGTAAATGCAGCCTTGGTGAGCACAAGATATTTCTTTCAAAATCTTATCGGCCCCAAATTTTTGAATGGTATTGTATCTATTTTAAAATCTATCAGCTGATCTATCATCAGTTTCTACATTATTATACATTATTGGTTGCCCTATTTGTTAGTCATATTCATACATGCTTTTTTGCAGTGTAAGTGGATTGCAAGAAAGTTGTTTGAGTTTGCAGGTAGATTTCTGGGTGTTTTCCCTTCTCTCAGTGAGGCAATGTGGTAACAGCGTCTGTCATGGGTATGACCTGTTTAGAGTGTTTCCTACTGTGCTGAGGAGCCTGTGAGCAGAAGGTCACACAGCCAGTGACTGAATCGTGCTCTCCCCACCTCCATCTCTTGTCTTGCATCCGCAAACACTTTTGTAACAGTGAAGACACTTTTAGATAGAAGACACTCTTAGACCTGAAAACAAACCATTTCACCTGCCAAATACATGTCACTGTGACCAAACTCTTGGCTTGTGCTGCATTAAATTTAGACGTTAGTCATTCTCTCAGTGATCAGGTTAGTTATAATTAAGAATATTAAAATATTTAATCCAATTTACAGAAGATTGATTTAGTGAGCTGTTTGATATCACTGTCTTAATATAACCCTGGAATGGAAATGCAAAGAAGTTGTTTCTTTAAAGAAAAACTGCAGATTGATTTTTGAGGTTTTAATAAGGGGAAAACACATAGATCTTATATAATCTTGCAGCAGTGTACATCTATTTTTAATAGCTCTATTTTCACATGTACTGTATATTAAAGATAGTTACAAAAAGTAATCTTTTTAAGCAAGTTTTTAAACCCATCTGAATGTCTTTTAATGTGAATCTGGTGTATATCAAAACAGATTTGAATGGTTCATTGATTTAATTGAAAAGACTCAGAAATGCATGCATTAGAAAACTAGAGCTTTGACTAACACAGTTTTAATATGTGATTGTACATTTTTAACACACACACACAAAAAAAAAATAATTAAAAGCTGTTTGGAAGCAGTGAAATTCGCAAAGGTGGTTGGCAGCTCTGCTCACAAGTACCACCAGCCTGTGTCTGCTTTTGGCATACTAACTCCCAGGTCTGGATTGGGTGACTTAATCAGGTTTGTCAGAGGCAGTACAGCGTGTAGGGGGTCTCTTTGCTCCTGAGAATTGGTTTAGGTACTAAAAACAAGAAAGGGTTAATTGGAACACATCACACATGCATCTCCAAGGAGACAGCTGGCTCCTCGACCACCAAGATGGGAACATCGCTTCTAGGTCAGCTGTGTTTGTTTCTCTAGTCAGGAGACTTTTGATTTGAGGTGAGATGAGAAGCTTGTGTGCTTATATGACTTATATTTTCAGCAGTGAAATATGAGCCCTATTTGGATGGTTCTGGTTTTCTAAACTTGAAGCAGAGAAATCTAGACAATCATTTTACCTGATGCTGATTTTAATATGGCTAGTCTTTGGAGTTTCCTCGATTTAGTTGTCCTCTAATTACATTCATTACATTTTTCATTGGAGGCTTTCTGTATTAGGGATGCAACAGTACAGTCCACAGTTCAATACATACCATGGTTTTTTTAACCACGTTGTTCGGTTCGGTTTGGTTCTGATGGCTTGGCACATCAGAGTAAGGCTTGCACAATTAATCGAATGCGATTGTCATGTGCATCTTGTCAGTAAAGCCGGTTCTATGATTAGTAGTAAATCTCCATCACATGCTTTCAGATGAAGCAACATTTACTACACAGAGCCGTAGTTCACCGACAAGCTACGAAAAAAAAAAAAAAAAAATTGCAGATGATATAATCGCGTGATTTTGAAATTGAAGAAATGGTTTGCGATAATGAGTATTGTTAAGTATTGTAATGAGTGAGTTTGTGTAGCTTCACAGTGAACTATGGCTATGTATAGTAAATGCTGCTGCATCTGAAAGCATGTGAAAGTACCACATTTAATAAAACGTGGATTATCATATGTCTACTTAAAATTTATTTTGACAGAAGTATCATTGGACTGGACATTAGCGAGCTCTGTAAACACATGTAATGTCTGTTCTGGTTGTCAGAGGGCACCCTCATGCAGAAACTCCAAATATGCATCACAGAAGTAATGGAACTGATGTTGTCACATTCCAGGAAATCCCTAATATGGACAAAGTTGTCTAGCTTTTGCTGTAACTGAATAAAAAGAAGATTGTCATTGATTACACATACTCATGTTGTTCCAAACATCTAAGACCTTTGTTCATCTTTGGAACACAAATTCCAAAAGCACAAATTACGGTTCAACCACATGGACTAGCTATATTAACAATGTCCTTGCTTCCTTTCTGGGCCTTGAACATTTAAGTTGCGTTGTTGTCCATGCAGGGTCAGAAAGCTCTCAGATGTTCTTAAACAGTGCTGACTGGCCATTCAACAGCGCTCAGCAGTGCTCAAATGTTAGTGGGAAATGGACATTTTTAAAAATTTCAGTACTGACTGGTATCATGGTGGGTACTTTTGACAAAACTAGTCCAGTCCGAATAGGGTTATGGACTATTGTTATGGCATTTTTATTTCATTTTCGACAGCAGTGGGTTGTTATTTGCTTGTTGAAAAAGAGCAGCATAAGCATTCTGCAAAACCTCTACTTTTACGTTCCACAGATGAAAGTATGTCATACAGGTTTAAAACAGTACCAGGGTGAGTATACAAATGATATTTTTGTTTAAAGTGAACTATTCTTTGAATAGAGAACATCTCAACATGTTGCACTCTGTATTGTTGAAAGTGGAGCTGCCATTCATTTATCACAGTAAAGGCCCCAAAAGAAGGTCACTGTTTAATTTTAGATGTGCTCATTTTCTGGAAAAATGTGTGGCTGTCTTTTTTTTCTCTTGTCTCTTCTTCTCTCTAGCTGGTCTCAAAGACCTTGACTAATTTTACCAGTCAGTCTAAACAGCACTGGTTTGATGTACCCGACCACGCATGAATCTAGGCCAGACCCAACATTTTTCATTGACCAGCTCTCCACTGATCTCTGTTCATAGCTCGAGGGAACCCAGAGCCTCCTCAACAGCTGTCAGAGCAGGGCCGGCCCCTAGGAGCCCACAATGGGTGGAACCCAACATATGCTCCTTCTCATTCACTGACATGAGCCAGTTTAGCCATCATCCCCCTGAACCTTTAAAGGGTAACAAGATGTTAACAGCTAGGGCTGGGCGATATAGCTAAAAATGTATCAACGATATAATTTTTCAAATCGTTCAGTATCTCTTGTGAGTGCAGCAGTCGTATTGTGAATGCCTCGGTTTTGATTTTAATCATTGAGCTACTATATTTCTCTAATATTTTGAATTAATAACGTGGTAGCGGCGTGCCTCGTAACATTTGACTGTACCATTTTTGCATTCAAATGCAATTTAGTTTTTTTTTTTTTAAAATTCGACTAATATAATTTTTTTTTATTCACAATCTCCTCATCACAGGCAGGCACAGCACTCATGTTCGTGTTGGTGTGTGCTGTCTGTGTCACTCATAGCTTGTGCCTATATCTTGCGCTATATCGCACATTTTTTTTTTCATCGTTATCGATGGAGTATCGTCGATAAATATCGATACCGTTTTATCGCAAGGCCTATTAGCAGCTCTAGAGTTTGCCACCCAGCTGCTGCTCTTGCATCAGAAAGGTCCAAGCCTGCTCCTCAAAACTGTGAGAAGTTGAGCAGATACGGGAAATGAAAGTGGCCGGCCCATGCTGTAATCAGCAGCTCTTGTGCTCTTTTCTTTTTTTTCATCTTTTAAAATGTGACCTTGTGATAATTAGCACACTAATCATTAGTGCTATTTGTGTGTTGCACCAGGCATCAGTTTCCGGAAATGTCATTCTGCCCAGCTAGTCATAAATTGAGCATGTTATTTTTCCGCTTCATGGGTTGTTTTTTAAATTTTGTTACCATGGCACTGTGAATCAGTATCAGTCTAGTGTCAACTTTGTTTATGTGGGCCACACATGTTTTGAAGTGGAAGTGCGGCGACTTTGAGAAATCAAAGGAAATATTTAAAAGACAAAAAAAATTTACACTGAAGTGGACTGTATTCATATTTATTTGTACTAAAGATTGTTGTCATTACTGTATTAAAGGGATTCGTCACAAATTCTTTACATTACAGCAATGGAAATTAATAAAGGATTTTTTTTTGGTGCTGTAAAAAATTGTAATGATCAAAAAATAGGTTTCATTAACTTTATGTAACAACTTTACGAATTTCTTTTTTTTTTTGTACAGACATACATATGTCTTTATAACTAGGCTACTTCCTGTGACCTAATCACCACACAGATTTATTTTTGCAATTTTTCTTTTAAATAAAGGCACCAAATCATCGCTTTATCTCAAGCGTTCAGTGCGTCTCGTCTCCATATTTACTGTTATTGTTCAACACACTCAGATAAGCCGAGAAAGGAGCCCATGGGTCTGTTTCCTCCTCACATCTTCGGTTGCGTTGCGTCTTTGAAATTTGCCGCCTTTTCGTGTAACTGTGTCCCAGCAGTTTCCTCTTCTCGTGATGAACGCCTACTTCCTCCACCTCTTACACCTCTCTTTCTTTATCTCTCTGTCTTTCTCCCTGGTTAAGACAAGGTTCATGTGAAGTTAGTGGTATAGTCTTGATTTTGAAGTCTTTTGTTGATGATGATTCTCAGTGGAGAAGCAACACACCGCACTGCTGAGGTTTAAAGAGCAGGAACATCAACTTGTTCGAGCGGCTGCTAGTTGCGGAGGTTTCCGGGTAAGTTTCTTTATGCTTGTGGATGAGTCCGGGCCGCTCAGGGTGTGGCTTTGGCCCCTGGGGTCAACTCTGCGACCCCTAACATATCACTACAGATCTATCTGTGAACCAGGCTGCATTTTTCTTTTCATAAACTTAAATGCATTGCTGAAAGCTTTCGTTTGGTCCGTTTGCTTCTTTGAGGTCTCTCAGTTGAGCAGGCAAGATAATCTGTACTGACCTAGACACTTGAATGTGCTTTGAAATATGGAATTTAGATTTCATCTGCAATGTTTTTGACTGTGCACCTGTTGAGTGACATTTCCACACTGTACTGTGCTGTGCTTACTAAATAGATGCGTATTTTATCCAGTTTTTTTGTGGGTGGATGCTTGTTGTAACATTGTAACTTTAATCAGTATTATTTTAATAGGGTATTTTTTACTAGAAGGTGCAGTTTCCTTGTTAGGTACTAGTGAGATGCAAATGTGAAGAGCTGGAGATGTGGAAACTGCTGCTTAGCTGTGTGAGTAAGTTGACAGGATATCCTGGTTACTGTATGAAAAACAGAGGGCTTGTTTTTGACGCTAGGCATCCGCTGCAGCGCCTGAAAGAATGAGCACAGAATCTCTTGATTGTCTACACTGTTAGTTTTTGTGAACTATAAACATTTCAAAGGAAATGAATGTCTTTTTTCAACAGCTTACTGTAGTGGTAAGGAGAGGAGAGCTCTCACTGTTTCCAAAAAAGGAAAATTACACTGAAAAACAAAGTAATGCCATCTTGTTTTAGACATCTTTTGTACATTTGATTTTGGAATCGGAGTATTGTAATCATTCAGTATCATGAAATATGTCAAAGTACCGAAAATGACTGCATGATACCTTCACTCTACAGTAGTACTGCAGTACATTTTGTAATGGTAGTGTAAAAAATATGTCCAAAAACTCTTCACACTTTACTATTGCCTCTCTAAAGCATTTAGATAGACAGACAAAAAAGAGGAAAAAAGACTCACTCAAAAAAATTATTTTCTGTAGTCTCAACAACAAAAAAACATGAAGAACAGTGACTACTAATACAAATGTTTTTTATTCATTTTTGCTAATATGTATTTATTTTTTATTTAGTTGTAATAACAACAATACTACTACTACTGCTACTACTACTACTAAATATTATTATTAGTTTAAAAATTAAAATATTTAAAATAACTATTATTTTATATTATTGTTACTCTTATTATTAATGCTATAATTAACATAAATTATTTATTATTAATATTTATAGTTTATTTGTTGTTTAGTCATTAATATTTATTATAATTAATATAATAAACTAATAATAATGATAATGATGATGATAATAATAATAATAATAATAATTATTATTTAGTTTATTATAATTGATATAACTAAAATATTTAAAATAACTATTATTTTATATTGTTATTCTTATAATGATATTAATGCTATAATTAACAAATATTTTGTTATTATTATTATTAATAGTTTGTTCTGTTTAGTTATTAATATTTATCATCAATATAATAAACTAATAATTATAATAATAATTATTATTAGTTTATCATTATTGATACAACTTAAGTATTTAAAATAACTATTCTTTTATATTATTGTTACTCTTATATTATTAATGCTATAATTAACATAAATACTTTATTATTATTATGATTATTCTTTGTTTAGTCATTAATATTTATTATCATTAATATAATAAACTAATGATAATGATAATGATGATAATAATAATAATTACTATTATTTAGTTTATTATCATTATTGATATAACTAAAATATTTAAAATAACTATTATTTTATATTATTGTTATTCTTATTATTAATGCTATAATTAACATAAATATTTTGTTATTAATAGTTTGTTCTGTGTTTAGTTATTAATATTTATCATCAATATAATTAACTAATAATAATTATAATAAATTATTATTAGTTTATCATTATTGATACAACTAAAGTATTTAAAATAACTATTCTTTTATATTATTGTTACTCTTATATTATTAATGCTATAATTAACATAAATACTTTATTATTATAATTATTATTATTATTTATTCTTTGTTTAGTCATTAATATTTATTATCATTAATATAATAAACTAATGATAATGATAATGATGATAATAATAATACTTATTATTATTTAGTTTATTATCATTATTGATATAACTAAAATATTTAAAATAACTATTATTTTATATTATTGTTATTCTTATTATTAATGCTATAATTAACATAAATATTTTGTTATTATTAATAGTTTGTTCTGTGTTTAGTTATTAATATTTATCAATATAATTAACTAATAATAATAATTATAGTAATAATTATTATTAGTTTATTAGCATTATTAATATAACTAAAATATTTAAAATAACTATTTTTATTGTTATTTTTATAATTCCATTATTAATGCTATAATCAAAATACATGTTTAATTATTATTAATTGATTGTTCTTAGTTATTATATTTATTATCATTAAAGCAATATTTAAAATACATTTTAAAATATTTTAGTATTTAAATTATTGTTGTTGTTATTAAAATATTTTGATATGATCCTTGTGTAACATGCAAAGTGTGCAGTATTGTCTGAAGCTGTGTCTGAATGCACTCATTTTCACTCACCCTTTCCTCATGTGAACGGTGTGACATTCACTGTGAATAGTGAGTGAGTCAGCGGTTTTGCACAATACATGCATGAATGTGTAGAATGCCTTTTGCATTGCTCGTCATGCTCTTGTTAGTTCAGCACCGAGGCGAGATGTCATGATAGACGTGAGCACAGTCCCAATCTCCAGTTTCCCCTCCTCTTCTTCCACACTGACAGCTACACTCAGCTGTCGTATGAAAATGTCTCTTGGCATCATTCTGACGTATACATCATTACTATAGCAACCGATGGAAATCCACCAGATATTGACTACGTATGCGTGTCTCAAAACGGGACCCACAGTTCTGTCTCTCTAGAAGGGTTTGTAGGAACAAGACACAGGTCAGACCTGCAGGGTAGAAATGAGAGCTGACCGGCGTCAGTCAGACAAAGAAAGTGAGTAGCAATAACTCGCATGTCTTTGTTTCTCAGCGCAGATAAAGCACGCTGCTCGTTTGTAGCCCCTGCCGCTGTGGGCCCTCTGTGCTTTGGGACCCTTTGTAGAGGTGTCAGATGAATTACTGGAGGGCTCTTTGGAAATCTATACAGGACGAAGGCAATCCAGTAAAGCGAAACCTGGTGAGAGTGTGAACTTCTGAGCATTCTTTCAATTTCTTCTCACAACTGACAGACTGCAGCTGTTTGGCTTGGTGGTGTTGTGCTCTCTGCGAGAGTGGAGTCTTAACATTTAAACCACACTGGTACTGTCACTCTGACAACCACATGCCCTACCGTCCATGATGTTCAGCGTCTAATAAAGATAGTCTCTGTTTGACTCGAGGATGAACAGGCTTTTAGTTTGATCATGTACCCGTGTACGTTTTCTTGTGGGTCATATCTTACATTACGGATCATTTTACAGTGCAGTTTACATAATTTCTGAGTAATACTAATGAAACGAGTTGGCTGATTGGTTTGTAGTCATGGATCTTAGTGGCCTGCAATTAGTGCAGTTATTGTTATTGCTATCATTTGTCTCTTAATAAAAACTACTGTGTCTGTCTCTTGGTGCATTGATAGTATCTGATGTCGATACCATGATATTTTGATACTGTTGTACTATAATACTAAATTATTATAATATACATCAATTATTCAAAATATTCATTCATATAATATTCAGTATGTTTCTTATTGTTTACAAGGTATCCCATGGTACTTTGCTATTGCAATTGTATATGACCTTAAACATGGAAATACCATGGTACATGTCATAAAACATGGTATTACAATGGTACATTTCCAAAAACATGATCTAGTCATTGTATGTGTTCATAAACATGGTAGTACATAACCTAAAACATGACAATAACATGGTACATGTTCAGAAACATGATGCTGTCATGATATGTGCCCAAAAACAAGTTATTGCCATAGTGCATGTCCTCAAACTTGATAATACCATAGTATAAGTCCTGTATACAATGGCAATACCGTATTTTGTCTAGGAAACTGTTATATTAATGTGCAGTATGGTAATGAGAGTATATAGTGTAGTTGTATAGTTTCTCAGCTTTACTTTTTCTCACAGTGAAGACTGAATGTTTTGAGGAAACTGGTGGACAAGGCCACTGGCCAGAGTGTTTGATTAATTCAGTGGGTTTTACAGAAGAGCAGGCGATGCTGTGTGTGAGACATCTCTAGGCCTGCCTGTTTAAATGACTGCACTATTAGAAATCAAACCCTGTCTGTCAGTCTGTTTTCTCCTCGGTTCCTTTCAGCAGCATTATTGAGTAGGTTTAAGAAACCATGTCTATCAAAAATGCTAATTTGTTTCACTTCTGATGCGTCTTTTGTTTTGTGGAACTTTTTGATGGACAAGACATGAATCCTTTAGTGGACAAAAATACTTTAATAGACTTGGTTTGGTGAAAGCACCTTACATGGTTGTTTCTTGTGTCCCACTGCTTTGTGGTTGTATCCACATATCCAGCATTTCATGCTGTACTGTTATGTCAACATACAGTGTGGAATAAAACCACTTGTACTTGAATGTTGTAATAGCTTTGTGCATGAGTTTTATTCTGCTGTAGTGCAGCCAAACCTGAGAAACCTAGAAAAATATGTAGAATGCATACATTTTAAAAGAAAAAAATGAAATGGAGAGATCTTCAGTCTTGAAGCACTTTTCATGACCATATCTGTGTTTAAGTAAAGAAGAAAGAAAAATTTGTTCTCCTAAAAATATTTTCATTGTTTTATCCTCTTCTATTACTTTAGATTTTTCATTTTTAATCAATAGTGATATGGCTTTGTTGATGCATGAACTTCACTAAGCGTTATTTGTAGCGCTTCTGCCATTCAATAATCACAATAAGTTTTTTGCTTTTGTTACTTTTCATATGAAACAAAGTCCCAGCTTTCAAATGGAGTTCACTTATCATGAAATACAAACAATACATGTGGTTTTGGCTCTCTTTAATGTGCCTGTAGGCTGTAACCGCATCGGTTCAAGCGGCATGTGAACCAATCATCTCTTCCTCTTTACTAATTACAGTAAGAATTAAACATGAATAAACATGTTTGAAAGAAACCGCTTACCAATGTGTATAATTTCTCATGTAATAGATCACTCAGTGTTTCAACAGTCAATAAAACAGCTTGTAAGCAATGTCATGTAATGTTACATTTACCTCAGGAAAGCCATTCAATGTCCATAAAATTAATGTTAATAACTCCAGAGTGGAGCATTTTGCTAAATATAGGCACTATATTAGATATTCATGATATTTTGACTTAACCTGTTGTGTTATTGAAAAAATTGGTCAAGTTTGTATTCAGCTTGAAGCTAATTTTTATTCACGTGTTTATAGTGTTCTGACAATAAAGAGAAGTTTAAAACCACAGTTTACCATCTGGTTTCCACAACTTTCAGGTCATGTGCCAATATTATTATTAGTGCTGTTACTTTTAAATGTGAAGATCAAATTAGTGTTCATGAGGCGATACATTCTCAGCTGTGCTCCTGTGTAAAAAAAATTAATAAAAAAACAAACGGTTTCCATTTAAATTGAATTTAAAAATTAACTCCTCTTTCTCTTAATTTATGTTTACAGTATCTCAAATCATATAAGACCAAAGGATAAAAACTACAACTATGTGCAGCTATTCTGTCCATTTGAACAACAGCTGAGAGCTTTACATAAATCCTGGTACTGAGATTTATTGACTTCTGTCAGCTTGAAATCATGCCATCTGTAATGGGGAAACTTCTTACGAGGAATGAAACATTTCCAAGAGAACCACCCTCGAAAGATGCAACTTCTGATGGAGCAGATGCCATAGCAACAGAGCCTGGGTAGTGTCTGACTGTGGAGATTATTATGGGATGAGTCATGGCAGAGTGACATGGCAGCTTGTTTGAATGGGTTGAATGAATGCTTGTTTCACAGGCTGCGTGTGTTCTTGTTTTCTTTCCAAGAATCATCCCCATGCATTATGGAATGGGGGATTAAATATGTAACAGGGTTTATCCACAAGGACCAAAGATGATCCGCAGTTTCCCGAGTGACACGAGTGCTAAATAATTTACACAGGGATTTAACGGCTGTCACTTTCTCTTTGTCGGCTCACCTAACCTTTTCTTGAAGAGCATTTTCTGTTTTATTGCATTGTACATTTTATGAGACTTAAGACGGTTATTCATCTTTAAAATGTAACTCTAATAATAACAATTTTATTCTTGATCATAATAATAATAATTCTAATTTAGTAAATAAAGTAAGCTAGATACTTAAAGAAAATTGAGCTGGAATTAACTTCTGTTTGTTTGACTACAGCTATAAAGAAAAAGCCTATCTTTATAGTGCAAAATTTATTTATTTGTTAATGTGCTTTAGAAAGAGACATTTGCTCATTTGCTCTGTTGCTCTTTATTGCTGTTTGAAATGGGCTAAAAGAAAATAGTCAATTTAATTTCAGCCAATAGAAAAGAACATTTCCCTTGCTCTTTTGAAATAAAGAGTTCAGTGTTCTGAATTGTATCACAATACAAAGTTGCAGGCAGCAATCCACCAAGACTATTTATATAAACCAAACAGCAAAAATGTGTCATTTGTCAAAATGTCAGTTTGTCATCATACAACCATGAGCACATTAATATATGACAACCTGTGTTTGCATATCCCATGACTGCTCAGTACTCAGCAACTTGGCACACACTGTGATTATATAGACCAACACTGTTGATTTTGAAGAAACTTGTAACCTTGACAAAGCAAACTTTAGTTGTAGCTTGTAGATTTTGGCAAATAATTTTAATCTTAAAAGCACATGTATTCTGTCTGACGGCTGTTGATCTCAGTAGTTTTAGTTTAAAAGCAAAGTTCAGACATGAATAAAGAAGTGTTTAAAAGACACAAGTGTGTAGCTCTTACTGCAGTAATTAAAATATCCCAGTATCAGATGTCACAAAGGAGGAATGTTCTTGTTCAGAGTGAATCTCTCACAGTGACACTGCATCAGTCAAAGCTTTGCATTCCTGAAATACATTTTCAAGGTCTTCAAGGTGTCAACTCTTGCACATTAACAGCAAATTATCTAGTGACAGAAAGAGCTCTCTGTCCTGACCTCAATGCTTTTGAACCAAATATTTGATGTTCACGCAGTTCACTTTTTTCCTGAAAACAAAGAGGTGGATAGTAAAAAAGATAGAGCATATAGATCAAATCAACAGCAGCACTCTGGTATTTAATCGAACTCTTTACTACCGGTACATTGAAATACTGGAATTGTGACGGTCTAGCTTTGACTTATTATTTTTGACATCCCTGCTTATACTATTCATTTATTTGATAAAAGAGATGTGTTTAATAAATTAGTATGCATAGTGTAACCCTAGCTTTCTCCCTCTATCTCCCTCTACAGGCTTTGATGAGAGCCAGGCAGCAGTGAGCGGCCACATCCTCCATCAGCGCAGCCATGCCGCCCCCAGCAGATATTGTGAAGGTGGCCATCGAGTGGCCGGGGGCCTTTCCCAAACTTATGGAGATTGACCAGGTCAGTGCCTATGGCTGATTGTATCTTCTTTATATGCATCTACATGCATGTATGTTTATCTTACAATAGTGCATATTTGCTTTTTCTCCCAAAAATGTACATTCTGTCATTATTTACTAAGCCTCATGTTGTTTAAAACCCTTTCTTGACATAAAAGGACATTTCTTGAGCATAGCTGTTGATATCTAAAAAAACACAACACTAAAAAAGACCCCTCAGTCCTTTAATAACTATGTGCTTCACAGAAGAATAAGTAATGTGGGTTTGGAAAAACATGGTGAATAAATAATGACTTGATTTTCCTCTTTGGCTGAACTATTCCTTTAAAATTTGAGAGAGAAGGCCCTGCAGTGAGTGTCTGACTGATGATGACGATGTGCTTTTAAAACTATTGAGACAAACCTTGCATAAATCACCCTGAAGTTCTTTATTCATCATTTGTCCTTATTCTGAAATTCTTTATTCGTTCTTTGTTGCTATTTACTTGATTCAACCAAACGCTTGATCAAAAGTTGTAAAAACTAATGTCAATGCAGTAGTCCTATTGGGTATGAATAATGTTTTGTTTTGTTTTCCACAGAAAAAGCCTCTCTCAGCCATCATTAAAGAAGTCTGTGAGGGGTAAGTAACAAACATTTACATTCACAAGCATTTTTTTATATGCATTCATACCTGAAAACTCATAACCTTTCAGCGAAATTTGCCATTCTGACATTAAAATAGCACATTCACTTGATTTGTGCAAATCTGAGGTGTTTGTATGTAATTAATGTATATTTGATGGAAATATCTTCTTATTACAGTTACAAAAGTGATTTAGTCAAGAACAGTGAGAGATTTTCTCTTTTGTTGTATGATTAACATGAATTACAGACAGCAGGAATATTAGACTGCTGCCACTTTAAGAGCTGCCCTGATCCAATATACTGTTACACATACTGTAGGTTTTCTTTCTCAGCTGTTTGTTTTCACTTAAGACATAGATTACTTTATGAGAGTACTTCCAAAGACAGGCATTTGGACACATACAAGTGTATGTTTTTAATTGTTCAAGGCCTATAAAGCGGAAAAAAATAACTCTGTACGATACTCCCTCTCTCTGAGCACTGTCTTCACATGCATCTCTGACAGCGCTTGCATATAGCAAAAAGAGTTCTCTTTCGCTGCTGATTGCATTTCAACGACTTAAAATCACGTGTTTTTAAACTGCAATGCTTAAAAACACATGCAAATGATACGTTTTTGTGACCATGTAGCACAGCAAAGTAACTGCGATAGAGACAATAGTCCAAAATCTCTACCAGTTGACAAATTTCTACCGGTTAATCGTGTCTACTGGTATATCGCCCACACCTAATTTTACCTCAGTCTGATAATTAAGTAATGTTTGTAAGTGCAGCACTGCTTTGTTAACAGGGCTAGCTACTGTATTTCTGCTCTTCCATAAGTACCACAGTTTTGTTCAGACCAATTATATATAATATAAATTGTCATTTATTAGGTTAAATGTGAGGATTACCATTTTATAATAGTTTTAGTTCTATGTCAAAACTATTTTAACTATTATCTTTTCTTTTGTATCTTTTTTTCTTCTTTAGAGTTTAGGATATTACCATTGATTACCATGAGCATTGTTATTGTTTCAAATGAATGTTGTTACCGTTAACCTTTATTCTAATATAAGAATCTCTAAAAATGATTTCAACTGTTCAAGAAGTTTACCCCATCACCTTTTTCACCAATGCTGTTTTCGTTACACAGCAACACACATCTCTGTGTCTCTGATGATTGTCTGAATTTTCTCTCGTTAGGTGGAACCTGCCAAACCCGGAAACCTTTTCCCTGCAGAATGCTGACTCAACCAACTTTTACATCACTGAAAAGGTTAAATGCAAAATTTCAAAAAGAAGCTGTATTGCTAAGCTCAATAATAATAATAAAAAAAAGCTTCATACCAGTGCATAACAAAGCCTCTTTTCCTCGCTCTCTTTATTTTTTTTCACAGAATCGCAACAACATCAAAAATGGCTCCATTCTGCGGCTTACTACGTCAGCTGTGAGTAGCACATTTGAATTTATATATGTATTTTTGGCAACTCTAAAGGCTTTATCAGCAGGAGGGACCTGCCTCTATCCTCTGAAGCCCTGCGCCGTCCAGCTGGGGCCTGTAATCCTTCAGATGTGAGGGGTGATAGGTTACATTACCAAAGCTTCCTGAAGTGTCAGCAGCTGAGAAACATTCTTGCGTGACCTGTGAAGGCGTAAATGTTCCCAGCTGTCATTATTTTCTCTCTGCCAGTTACGGATTGGCTCTTTGTTATAAAAATGTATTGTCATTTTGAAGCCGCATTATATTAGGATGAATATTTCATTCAGAAACTGCTGTTCATATGACCCGTCTGAATTTGCGGCTTGGGAATGATGATATTTAAAGCTGATGTCTGTGACATTTGAAACCGTCCCCTCTAGCATAATGACAACAATGACTGTTTCTTTTCCTGTGATGTTCTGCACCAGCCGCCACTGATATTTAACATTCATCAGTGCTCGGTACGGTTTCAATAGGTTTCACAGAAGAAAGCAATTCTGTAGTGTTCATGATGAAGCATATATTTATAATGCTGTGTTCGGTTACATTAGTTCAGTCAAGGTGCTTTTTTAAGGTGATCAAAGCAAGTTTAGTTTGAAGAGAAGAGAGATGGAAATCAGATTACAGTTGTTACAAAAAGTATTTGGAATTTTAAGTCACTCCAGTAATTAAATGTCATTGGTTTGATATTTTGCATATAATGCAATTGTCATCTGTAAATAAATTATGATTTTTTTTAAATGTTTGTCATTTAAATCAGATCATTTAAAATAATGTAAGTCTTGTCAAATGTAGTCAGAAAAGATTATGACTGATTACTGAAAACTAATTTTATGCCACTTCTGCATTGCCCTTACCACAGTTATTGCAATTAAATAAAACTAAAACCATTAAAAAATAGATTTTATTTCGGTTAAAGTTTTTTCTGTTTTTTTTTTATTTAGTAGTTGGCAAAGCAATGTTTGTTATTTTCCATTAGGTTTATCTAGTTGTACTAAACTAACAAATAAAAAGTAATAAAACCATATATAGTTTTTATTAATATTTTTATTTGTTTTTGTGTTATATAGAGGGAAAAAAAAAAAAAAAAAAAAAAAAAAAACCAATCATAATATATATATAATATATATATATATATATATATACTCATATATATATATATATATATATATATATAATAAAAATGACAAAACATTTACCAAATTTAAAAAAAAAAATATTCAAATATATTAAATTAAAAACTCATACAAAATTTGAATGAAAACTAAAATAGTGTCACAATGATGCTAAAATAATACTGGTACTCAAATGCGATGAAATTCATTCATCTTTTATTGTCATATAAGTGCATCTTAAGTATCTAAATACTTTTTGGGGCCACTGCAAATGCAGAAATTTTAAATGCATAAACTGACTTTTAATTTATTTGAATATAACTTGGAGAATAGTTTAGTAATCTGCATTGAAATGAAAAATAAAAAATGTATAAATGCATTATGTAAAAACCATGACACACTGGCATGATTAAAACTTTCTAATGAGGGAATGATTGTGGATTTTAGAGAAGTGCAGTCTCACCTTCTTCCTTGAGTTGTGTGACTACCTGACGATCTGTCACACTCTCATTTACACGCCTCTTCTGTGGCCATGGTAACAGGCCCAGATGGCCCAGCAGCTGCACGAGCGCATCCAGTCGTCCAGCATGGACATGAAGCTGGACGCTCTGAAGGATCTGGCCAACTCTTCACGAGACATCACCTTTGCTCAGGAGTTCATCAACCTCGACGGCATCTCGCTGCTCACACAGATGGTGGAGAGTGGCACAGAGTAAGTAACTGTTTGTTCCTCTGGCTGCTTTTCCTTCTATCGCTCTGTTACCATTACAGTGCTCTTGATATTCACTCATTTATGTGTCCTCTTAGCAGGGCTTAAGCTATTCAGACCTGAATAAAAAAACAGCCAGTGACTTGCACTGTTTTCTGAGATGAAGCCTATTCAGATTTCTCTGAAGGAGATTTCAAATCCCAATAAACTAAACTTTTAGATAAACATAATCTACCATTTGGTCAGTAAGAGTTTTTTGTTTATTTTATTTTTTTCAGGAAATGTATACTTTTATTCAGCAAACACATTTATAACATTACAAAATATTTCTGTGTTAAATAAACGCTGTTCTTTGGAACTTTGTATTTATCAAGAATGCTGAAAACAAATTATAGTTTCAAACAACTGTTTTCAACATTGGTAATAAGAAATGTAAGAAATTATTTCTGAAGGATCATGTGGCACTGAAGACTGAAGTGACTTCTTAACGGTAGTGTAGTTTTCTCAGAGAGAACAAAAACAACAATAGCAACAATTTGGCATTGATAATACATAATGGCCTTTAAACGCAACCCTCACACCTTCCTAAAATAAATAAATAAAAAAATAACATGCTCTAAAACACAAAACACAATGTCTCCTTAATCACAACCCAACATTGTGGCTTCAAATCAAACACAACAAAGTGGAAGGTCCTCAAATACAAAACATGCTTTTAATCACATCAAAACACAATGTGGGACCACAAACACAACTGCCCCTGAAAACTTAGATGTCCTTTAATGTCCTCAAACACAACAGAAACAACACTGACGGCACTTTTTTGTGTTGTTGTTTTGAGGCCAGTGTTATGTTGTGTCTGACAGCATGTGCTGTTGTGTTTGATCACACTTTGTTGTTTTTGGAGACTTAGTGTTGTGTTGTGATTTAAAACTTGATTGTTGTGATTGAGGACACTTTGTAGTGTTTTTTGATGCTGCAATCACAGCACAAACAATGCACCTTCCAACTCAATCACAGCAGAGATGCACCATCCAAATAAACTGCAGATATTTTATATCAGACACAGGTCTATTAATAATAAATGAAGTGTATACAATTCACTCCTCCAGTCTCCTCTGTGATATAAAGCAGCCATGTGGCTTGACCATCTCAGCTGAAGGTTAAAGCGGAGACAGACTATCTGCTGAGCTGGCGCTTTTTCAGCTCCTATATGGACGGTCCCATGAGGAGGCAGAGCTCTGCCAGCAGACGCAAACTGCCTTAGTAGCGAGACAGAGTACAGAAACATAAGAGGGAGAACACTGGGACTGGAAAAACTCACTTAGAGGCTGAGTCAAGGAATAATAATGCATTAAAGAAACACAAAGGAGGCTAGGAGGAAACACTATAGGGAAGCTGTAGGGAAGAAATTGTTTTAGGAAAGACAAGGTTGTCTATCAAACTGATTGTTTCCTCTCCAGCTAGTGAACTTCACAGGCTCATGCCTTTGTTTTCCGTTAAATGCTAACCTAATTATGCCTGTCCTTTCTTCAATTGTCAAGGTCGTACTCCTCCAATGGCTCTTTTCACACTTCACATTGTTGCGGAAGAATATTTATCTGAATTGCCTAATACATTAATTTTCTTGCTTGAGCAGAAGTGATTTCCCTCTGGTGCTTCGGCGGTTGAGTGAAATTATTCTGCCGTTGGGATGTTGGTTTTACTTCACTGAATCAATAGCTGCGTTTTTACTTATCGGAGCTCTGCGCCGCCAGCCGAGGGGTTTCAACATTTTGGTACACTGGAGAGCTGACCATGGAAATCATTTCCATGGGTATGGTTTATATAAAGCAGCTCTGTGTCAACAGCTCCTGACCTCAAAGAGCCTATGTGTGGGTTTCTATGCAGTCCTTTCATACCGTTAAGAATCCAAGTGGACACGCGCATACACACAAGTACACACTGTCTCACATTCTTGCCATGAATTCCTGTTAGCCACTGACCAGGCGATGATTATTCAAAAGACTTAAGCATGACGGCACTCTTGAGGGTATGGAGCAAGTACTCTGACATCATGGGGCATGAATGTTGCCGGCTGGTGGTGGTGTAGGACCTCCCTCTACTGGTCATGTGCTGCTGTAGCACGCTGTGAAAAAAAAAAAAAAGTTTTTAAAATGTGATTGAATTTTGGTCATAATTGTAACCAGCATAAGGAAACTACATAATTGAAATTTGCACAGTTGATTGATAAGATCCAACTGGAACTTAAAAACACTAAAGTTTGTTGCTTCACATTAAGTGAAGCAAAGTCAATGCATTAAATTGTAGTGTATTGTTAAAAAGTGTTAAAGCAATGCATGGTATTATTTATTGCATTATTTATTATGTTAGGTTTCCATGGTTAATCATTAATTTTGCCCATATATTGTTTTATTTATTGCATTTATTAATGGTGTATTCATGGTTTGCTTTATATTTTCAATAGGAGTCTTCTATTCCCAATAAACTACACTTGTAGATAAACACAAACTACTGTTCAAATTTTAAGGCCAGTAAGATTATCTTTTTCATAAATTAATACTTTTAATCAGCAAGGACATCTATAAGGTTACAAAATATTTTTATATGAATAAATGTTGGTATTTTGAACTTTCTATTAATCAGGAATCCTGAAAACAATGTATATGACAGTTTCCACAAAAATACTAAGATGCATAACTTTTCAACATTGATAATAATAAGAAGAAATGCTTTTTGAATAGCAATTTAGCATTTTAGAATGATTTCTGAATACACCATGAATAAATGCATTAAATAACACAATGTATTCATTTGTTTTTACGGTACGGAAATAAGGCTTTGTTGTTTTTTCCACAGTTGTACCGCTTACATATGTACAAGTGTGCAAGCATGTGAACAAGCAATATTATTAAAAAAAAAACAAAAATCTTAAACATCAATCTGAAAAACACAGGCAATTTTAGCAATCTAAAAACACATCTCTTCCATCTTTATTTGACCTTCTAACAATATCACTGTCTATTCTAATTCTATTCTTTTAAAAAAAACTTTTAGACTCTCATTCTATTCATTTACTAACAGCTTGTTTTCTTAAAAAAACAAAAAACAAACTAACACTAGCTTCTCAAATCTTTTTGTATTCTGTCTGTTTTTTTTATAAATTATACAATTAACAAAAGCAAAATAGGCCTCTAACACTAGCTTGCTCTTTTCTTTTTCTATTCTATTGGTTTTCTTTATATTTATTATATAATTAAAAAAAAATGTGTACTGCGTTAAGCTAACTTAGACTTGTACTTGCATATCATTGCTTTTTTGTTGATTTTGATTGCTTCCATTTTCCTCATTTATAAGTCGCTTTGGATAAAAAGCGTCTGCTAAATGACTAAATGTAAAGGTACAAAAGCTGTCACTGGGGTGCTATATTTTCGAAAGGTACACCTTTGTACCTTATTTACAGTGTACCGGCCCAGTGAAAGCTTTTGTACCTTGTTTTTCTGTAAGTGTATGGTTCCAAATGTAACCTATGAGATTAAATAGGTTTTAACAGTACAGTGCAAGTCATTGGTTACGAAATGATACAGCAAACAGGCAATGTGCCTCAGCTTTAATGAACAAACATGATGAGTCATATCTGTGTATTAAGCCCCATGTTTAAGCCCTGCTGACAGGACCATGAGAGGAAACAAGAGCCACGTTTGAGTCGTAAATGAATGCAATATAATACATGATGATTTGTAATGGATACTTGTGGTAATCCTTCACACTTGCTCATAACCACCACAGGGAGTAAAGCACATGTCGTGCATTAAATGCGTGTAAAGGCAGTGTGTGTGTGTGTGTGCGTTTGCAGTCTTCTCCCAGTGTTCTGCTTTGCATGCTTTGTGTTTCTCAGAAAGGGTTTTTAATGTTCAGCTACAGAATGTGTTTCTCTCAGCTCATGCCTCACTGGATGTTTAAGATTTTCTGTATTTTGCAATGGGTTTTCCACAGATTTTCCTAATGTAATTGTCATAATGGGTTCAGAAAGGAATATTTGGACCCTGACTGTGTTTTTCTGTCTCCCTGACGTCAAAGTTTTTAAATCTTTTCAGACGGTATCAGAAACTGCAGAAGATTATGAAGCCCTGGTAAGCCCCTCCCCTCGAGCTGGATTACCCCCCTGTCACTTACCCTCTAATCTCCGGGCCGAGTCTCTGCATGATCGGGCTCTGGCCTCAGTGCTCAAAACCAATCAAAGCGATGGGAACACTTGGCAACTGCTGCAGTCACTACCATTTTTCTGATGATTTTATGTTATTTCCATGTAACCAAATCATCTTTCTTTCTTTTGCATGTGGTATTGGGCAACATTGGTGCTTTAGGGGGAACTTTGCACTAACCTTTGGGAAACTTTTTTTTTCTTCCATTTATCGACAAGATTATTTGCTCACATTTCCATGATTGTAACCCCCACCATTCCTCTTAAAGTTGATCAAAACCCTGCTTGTTGCTTAAAGTCCTGTTGCCCTCTAAAATGATTGGTTGTCATAAACAACCAGTGACCTCAGCTAAACTCACATTCCATGTACATTACATTTACTTAACATTAAATATCCCTTAGTGAGATGTCATCATCTCTTATTGTCACCATGGTAATTATTTGTAGGGTTTTGCCCAATTCCAGCTGCAAATACTTCCTGCTCCCAGTGGTACATTTATGAGTTGCTGTTCAAACTAATGTCTTTTATTATGAGGTCTAACTTGTGCTGTATTAACTCCCTGCTATCCTCAAACACTCAACACTAAGCTCAGTGCAGGCAATTTTATTATGTCTTTTCTGTTTCATATCTAGGGCTCTGCCTTTTGTGTTCTTTAGACAATTTTATTATTTGTATTTGTTTTTGTAACTCAAGACTTCTTGGCCGGAAGTGGTTTTTGTATTTATTAAATTGAAAATTAATTAATTAATTAATTAATTTAGCTCAAAAGCTGTATTTTTTGTTATGTTGTAAGTTTTACCTTTCGTTCCACCTGTATCGAGAATTAATGAAAAGGCATGAACTGAGGTATTTGTGACGATAGGGGGCAGTGTTATTCATTTTAAAGCCAAAATCTTAACCTAGAAAGCTGTCGCACACACTGAAGATTTGTAAATTAGATTTTAAAGACACTATCTGATTTAATTAAGGTCTGATTTACTAAAGACTCTAGAGTAATTAAGTCTTATTACTTAAAGGAATATTTGAGATTTAATACAAATTACCCTATTATCAACAGCATTAGTGACATGCTTGTATGATAGTAGCTTTGCCCAGTAGAGTTACTTTTTTTGTTTTGTTTTGTTTTTTCATCAAATTGAGGTACAAAATTATTTTCTATGCAATCACAGCATGCTGTTTATTATAGTTAAACATAATTTACTTACTCCCATGTTGTTCCAAAATTGGATAATTTTTTTTTTTTTTTTTTTGTGGGAATTATTGTTAGCTGAAACTACAACTAATAAAATGGTTTCGTTATTTGAAAGCTGTGATAAAATTTAAACATCAGGAAAACTTAATAATAGAAATGTTGCATTGAAAATAAACTGAAATAAGTTGAATTACTAAAGTTACTATAATTAAAACTGTATAGAAATATTTAAAACAGCCAAAAACTAATAAAAATGCCCAAAAGCACAAAAATAAAGCAAAATCTAAAAAAAACTATCTATTAATAAAATGTATTAATAAAATTAAAGCATAAAAGTAAAATATTAAAAGTAAACAAATAGTGCTAAAATTGCACTTCTGCAATAACAATAAAACTTGTTTCGACTTGATTTGACACTGTTCCACAAAAGATAGAAAGTCATACAGGTTTGGAGCAATGTGAGGGATTAAATTACACAATTCATTTACATTTTTGGTTGTAATATGCCTTTAACTTGTATTTGACCTAAATATTCCTTTGAAGGCTAGTGTATTTTGTTGTATGTTCAGCCATTATAACTGTAATGTCCCAAAAACAAACTGCTGCATGATACCACTGATCATTTCTGCCAGTGTTATTCCTCTGCTGCCAAACTCTCTGGCATTCACTGCTCTTCTGAAGGACAGGAACATCAGCTGGACTGACTCCATGTCCTCCTGTTCTTCAGCTGCACCAGTACTTGATTCTTCTCGCTCGCTATCGCTCTGTAAAGCTGAGGCTTAGCTGTTCTTTCAGTGCAGGTGAGCGGTAGAGACGTGGCTAGTGGCTGTTGTCTTGTCTTTTTTAGCTTTGGTGACCTGCTCTCCTTTACACTGACGGCCTTCGTGGAGCTCATGGACCATGGCATTGTCTCCTGGGACACCTTCTCTGTGGCCTTTATCAAGAAGGTGCGTCCACATGGGTATCAGTGGAAGTCTTTTCAGAAGTTGCCAGTTTCCATGAAATGGAAAGGGTATCAGTAGAGGGTATCAAATAGATTGCTGCAGGGATGATGTGTTTTTGTAGGTGAACTTGGACTTTGACAACAAACTGGTTCCCTCAGAACATTGTATGATTCTTACACATTTTTTTTCATCACGATAATCTTCAAAAATGAACACAGCCTTGAATTTTTAAGCCTTAATTTAAATGCCAGAAGTAAAAAGCTAGACTTAAGCTGTGAAAGAGCTACACCAGGGGCACAAGACTATAATGTCACTACCATTGAGTTCTGACATCTCTTTGTCTTTATTTAAATACATTTTCCCTGAAAGTTTGATGAAAGAGTGAAAGAGTGTGATTATGCACACAGCAATGCTGTAAAAGGGACTAGTAAGTAGATGAATTTACTATTTCACAACTTCGGTAGTTCCATTTAGCCACTTGTTCAAGACAAGTAAAATCTTTAAAAGTATTACTGGTATATTTTATGTTGTAGAATAAAGTATGAAAGTATCTTGAGCTTGTGTTAACCACAGACCTTATTTCAGGCATTTAACCAAAATCACATTTAAAAATCAATTGGCTTTGGGACAATGGAACCAGAAGTACTAAAATTTATATTATCCCTGCAGCACTCATTTATTTAAAAATATATTTATTTGTATGTTATGCACAAAGAGGAAATGTTTCAAAAGCTTTTAACTATACATGAACATAAAATTTACATACAGATGTTAAATGGTTGATGCTTCTGAAGAAAAAAAATGTTTGATCATTAAAAATGGGTATCTAAAAATCTCACAATACACTGAACTGCACCATGTTCATACTCTATTTTGATGGCACTCTAGATTTTAAACATTCAGATTTCTGTGCATCCTTTTTAACCAATCAAAGCCCCTCTCACCTCATCCTCAGATTGCCAGTTATGTGTGTAAAGCTGCAATGGACACTGCTGTACTCCAGAGGTCTCTAGCCATCCTGGAATCAATGGTGCTCAATAGTCAAGATCTCTACCAGAAGGTGGCTCAAGAAATCACTATTGGCCAGCTCATCCCCCATCTGCAAGGGTATGGACAATTGATAGCTCTTTGCAATTGTAGTTATCAAATAGAGATTATTTAAAGGAAAAGTTGAGCCAAAAATTTAAATTTTGTCACTTATTTATCTATATGGCAACTTTAATACAATTTGAAGAATATAATATAATGAAAGCATATAGTGACTGCCAGAATCCAAAAATTTCAAAAATGCAGCACATTATTGGCCCATATAGGTGATGCAGCCAAGTGTGAATATGTACTTCTGGACATCAAGCTTTAGTTGCTTAACAAACCTTAGTAACTATATGCTTTTGTTGTAAACAATGACAATTTTTGGTGAGCTTTACCTTTAATTGCCACTCTTAGTTTTTTGTTTTTTTTCCTCCCTGGGAACAGGACGGATCAGGACATTCAGACTTACACCATCGCAGTGATTAATGCGTTGTTCCTCAAAGCCCCTGAGGAGAAGAGACAGGTACAGCACACACACACAAACCCATTTGTTTGTTGTTGTCTGGGCTAAGTAATGACACTGTGTCTTCATCAGGCAAGACTTGAGAAAATGTCAAGTGAATCACTTCCATGTTTGTCTAAATTTTTGTTCTAACAAGCTGTGACTGTCAGTAGCATCACACAACATTTTAGGCATTCGGGCACTTCTGTCCATTCATGCAGCATTTTAATATTAGTGGGAACATAAAAATGACTTGATGCTGGAAACTTAGGACTTAAAATGCAGATCAAGAAGTTCACTTTGTGAAAGGTTATGCAAATATGTCACTAAAGTTGGCATAATTTTGTATTTTGTACTTGTATGAGTGTCTATTTGTGTCTTTGTAAGAGTGCAATGTGTGAGTTTTTCAGCTCGGGTCATTTCCTTTCAGCCTCCACCCATATTTAATGCCTGTTATTCTTGATAGCCAACTAAGTGGCTAACACATGCTAGTTGTTTACAGTTCTCAGGGCTGTGTGGTTTCTCAGGGCACCTATTTTTGTGATATCTGTCAGGTAGTTGGACATTTTATTGCGTGGGATTAAAAAACTGCTTACAGCAGCTTTAAGTAAGAGAGGGTGACTTCAGAGTCACAGCGGGCTTGTGTAACTGCCTCATATCCTAAATCTCGATTTACAGTTTCTTCAGGTCTGTTTTGCTGACCTCTCATTTCTGTTCTACTAACAAAATGCCTCTGCTTTCTCTCGCTTCTTTTCCCTTCTCTTTTTCTATCTCATTCTCTCATTATTTTTTCCCCTCGCTGTGCTCGTAATGGTAGTTTGATGAGGACAGTGTGAACATCCTTGATTGTCCTCTTACAGTAAGTGCTCTCTAGTTGAGGTAAAGCCTCTGTAGGTGATTTAACTGCTATTTGACTGAGATGGTTCATATTTTGTAGAGCTACACCTTTTGAAGAGGTTATTGAATATGTGTGTGAGTCTGTGAGAACTAAGGTGACTCAATGTTTTGTTTGATTGTAGGAGATGGCCCACATTCTAGCACAGAAGCAGCTGCGCTCAATCATCCTCAGCGTAAGTGCACAGTATACACATTATGTATTCTTCAAGTCCTGGGAAAGTAGTAGGTTGTAGTAGTAGTGTTATTATTTGCGTAGCTTCTTTCATACATAAAATGCAGATCAAAGTGCTGAATATAAAACAAAAGAGATGTTTCGGAAAAGGAAAGTAATATCTCCAAAGCAGTGCAATGTTCTCCATCTGTCTAAAATTCTCTTTCTCTCTTGTTTGTCAGAATGTGATCAGGAGTAACAAACCCATAAATGATGAAATGGCCCACCAGTTGTATGTGCTACAAGTTTTGACCTTTAACCTTTTGGAGGACCGCATGATGACAAAGATGGATCCTCAAGACCAGGTGAACCTCTGTCTGCTGCTGTAATAACTGTTCAACTTTTCGGTCCTACTTAAACAGCTGCTTGGCCAATAAATGAATGGACATTAAATATTGATTTCAGTTTAATTATTTTATTGGTCACACTTTATTTTAAGGTCCAATTCTCGCTATTAACAAACCATTAACTATGATTTTTGCCTTAATAAACTCCTAATTTGCTGCTTATTAATAGTTAGTAAGGTAGGTGTTAATTTTTGGTATTGGGTAGGATTAGGGATGTAGAATATGGTCATGCAGTATATGTGCTTTATAAGTACTAATAAACAGGCATGTTAATAAGAGACTAGTTAATAGTGAGAAATGGTCCCTATACTAAAGTGTTACCATTTTATTACTTTGAGAAAGAAAGAGTGATATGAGAAACATGTAGCTGTTGTTGGCGTATTGTTTTGATTGAGAGATCAGAATCAAGCTGTGTAATAATAAGGTTTTGTACCTGTGTTTGTATAGGCTCAGAGGGACATCATCTTCGAGCTACGCAGGATCGCTTTTGACGTTGAGTGCGATTCTAACAACAGTGGCAGCATTGAGAAGCGCAAATCCATGTACACCAGAGACTACAAAAAGCTGGGCTTCATCGTAAGTTTTCATACAAGACATTGCAATACACACACACACACACACACCCACATACAGTGTGTATAGTAGATAGATAGACAGACAGACAGACAGACTAACAGTAACACTTTAGTGTTTATCTTATATATTTATTGGCCGATTTTTGATTATTTTAAAGCCATCGGCATATCGGAAATAACATGAAAAGGGCCGATACCAATTGTTTATTAATCAACTACATGAAGTCAATGAGTTGCATGTCTGTTGCATAATCCAACATTTTCTCTGTGCAAAAGAATTAAATACATGCAGAATGAGAAAGGTAGGCTTCAGTTTCGTTTTTAAATTAATTTGTTTTGGCTTGCCTTGACGCTT
Source organism: Cyprinus carpio (assembly GCF_018340385.1). Lineage (NCBI taxonomy): Eukaryota > Metazoa > Chordata > Actinopteri > Cypriniformes > Cyprinidae > Cyprinus > Cyprinus carpio. The sequence goes on along the minus strand of NC_056615.1, from coordinate 10,881,866 downwards.
ATTAGCCTAAATACAACTTTAGAGGATTTGTTGTGGAGAGAAGGGAAATAAAATAACCTAATTGTGTTTGTAATTTTGCTTTTATTTACAATTATTTTAGCCTACATTATTTCTGAATGTAATAATAAAATGCAATGTTCAGCCTACTAATTAAGGCAGTTTTTTTCCCTCTCAAAATTTACACTTATAGGAGGAGCGTTGGTTTTATCCATGCTGAAACATTTTTAAATATCTTGAAAAAGAAAAACTAATTTAATGTTTTTTAATAATTTAATAATTTAAAGTTCACTGAGAAGCTATGCACACAGCTGTCATTATTGCGAACTATTTCTTCGATTTCATAATCGGGCAATAAAATCGTCTGCAATTTTTTTGCGTAACTTGTAAGTGAACTACGGCTCTGTGTAGTAAATGCTGCTCCATCTGAAAGCACATGATGATGAGTTACTGCTGATTAAAGAACCAGCCTTACTAACAAAATGCGCATGACAATCGTGCAGCCCTATATGAATGTGTGTGTGTGTGTGTTTATATATATATATATATATATATATATATATATATATATATATATATATATATATATATATATATATATATATATAGATAGATAGATAGATGAATTAATTAGTTATGAAAAAATAACGCTATTAAAATATTTTAATGCAGTTCACGCACTGGCCCCGCCCCCAGACCTTTACATCATCTTACATATCATATAGTTGACTGTTGACAAATGTGATGCAGGGCAACAACCTTTAAAATGCAGTTATGCCCTAAAACTCAAAATAAAAATCCCTCTGTATGATTTTTTTTCTCATTGTATATTTATATCATACAATGTCACACAAGCAGTATTACACGAGTGCTGTTTTTGTCCCGAATATTACAAGTTTAAATGTGATATACAACAGTTCAGTAAATATGAAGTTGATATTGTGTTATATTTTAAACACAATATTATGTTTTTAAGCCCTATCTTTTGAATGAAAGAGCCAATCGCTAATCGGTAAAGTCAGCACGTCACTGCAGTTGCCGTTAGTCCCGGTTGCTATAGAAACAGTCAGAAACTTGCATGCCAGAGAGGCGTTTCAAAGATGACCGTCGAGTGACGACTTGCCTTAAAGGGACTTTGCTTTAAAGGCACAGCAGAATTGTTGTGCGTCTCCGAGCAGCATAGTGATGTTTAGTTTTGAATGAATCCACGTTTTGAACGAATCATGTGAATCAATGATTCAAAGCCCCAATCATAAAGATAGCCATTTACTTCATTCCTGAATGAATCAGCCATTTGAAAGAATCGAATGTAGACATTTACCGCCACCTGCTGGTAGTTTTAGTTTCTTCCTTAGAGTATCATTTTATAAAAAACTAAAAAACAAAAAAAACCTTAAAGAGATCATTCACCAAAAAATAAAAATATATATATATATATATAATGTATATAATATAAAATGTGTGTGTGTGTGTGTGTATATATTTAATCAACTGAGAATCAGTGGTGGAGATTGCCATTTCACTATGGGTGCCATCGAGAAAGTCCCATTTAAGTTCAAACACCAAAAATTGAATAGGGCCTCAATCAAATAGCTGCAAGAGAAAATTCATATACAGTGACCAAAAATTGTTTTATGGCATATTTATTTATTTAGCTAAAGCTGTTTGTCCCTAAATAATATCACTATAATTGCATAGTTCAAAGCATTGTCTGAGTCCATTGAAGCTCGGCTAAGCTCAGAACATTCAGAGCTCTTTTATCAAATTTGTTTGACACATTTTACTTCAACAGAATATCCGGCACTCTCTTCTTTGCACATCAAAACAGGTCACCTCATCAGACATGCCCAGATGACAGAAATGCCGCCAGTCAATCTGTCATATCTTGACACCATATTTTTTTTTCTCATGTGAATTTGTCAGCCAGGTTTCAAGTAGGGTTTCAAGGGCTGGGCAATATCAATGATATATGTTATTTCATTTTTATTTTGTTTGCAAGAAATTTTACATGATTTTTTTAAATTATTACTGTAAGTAGTAGTAATATTTAGTTTTTGGTAGTTTTCTGTTTAACTTTAATGCAAAAATAAATAAATGAATTAATGAAAAAATATTCCAAAACAGATCAGTTTTAATGAATTATAGAAGCATTTTTACTATTGGTCTTTAGCACCCCGCTGAATATCAAATATTATCAAAAGGCTGAAAAAATATTTTAAAAAGTGTTATGATTTAATATATATATTTTAAATAAATTGTAATGAATATATAAATTTTATATAATAAATAAATTCATTAGTAGATGAGCCTGTTATACAATTTACCTGGTATCAGAGAATATGAAGGCAGCAGGAAAGAGGAATGAGAGGCCGAGGCAGGTGTGAAGAAGAGTAGAGGCAGGAAAGGCCTGTGTGCAGGAGCATATCACGGTCAGTAGCCTGAAGGGGACAAGACTGAAGTTGTCATGTGCTCCTAAGCCCCTGTGAGCTTCTGAGGTTCACTAAGACCCCTTTCACAGTGCCGTGTGCTGTCTGAAGATAAGGCCTTCCCTAAATTCCTCCTGCGGTGTTAACACCTCCTCAGATTGCGCGCGCACACACACACACACACACACACACACACACACACACACACACACACACACTCACACACTCGTTTTCCCATGCCACCAATGTCGAATGACCGGTAGCTCTGAGGGTCTAGACACCATTTTCACAGCGTTTTAGGAGAAGTGTGGAGTTTGTTTCTCCCTGTGATCTGCTGTTAGGGAACTGTGCAGAATGTGTGAAGACAGCAGTGTTGCTAATGAGGGCTGTGTTCCAACTCTCTCAGGGCATTGTCACATTGATGGATGGGAAATTGGTCTCCAGTGCCCTCACCACAGACGTGTCTTTAAGTACTGTGCTCTGCCACTGGTCTCCGGCGGTGTTCAGAATGGAATATTAGCGTTTTGCATACTCTGTACTATGCTGTATATACTGTATGCTACAGTATGTTTTATACAATATACTGTACATACACTATCCCTCAAAAAGACTGGAGTAGATGAGATCTTAATGCTACAAAAGATTTCTAAATTCTGTTCTTTTGAATTTGTATTCGTCAAAGAATCCTGAAAAAATTCCACAAAAATATTAAGCACAACTGTTTTTAACATTGCTAATAATAATAATAAGTATTTCTCAAGCTCCAAATCAGCATATAAGAATGATTTCTGAAGGATCATCACTGGAATAAATGCAATTTAAAATCCATTAAAATAGAAAACAGTTCTTTAAATTGTAATAATGTTTCACAATATTACTGTTTTACGGAATTTTTTTTTTTTTTTTTTTGCCAAAAAAATTCAGCTTTAGTGAACATAAGTGTTGAACATTGAACATAAGTGTAGTGAACATGTAGCACCGTTGTACTTTGGGCATTCTGAGTTTGAGTCACAACTCGCAGACCTTTCCTGCTTCCTGATCCCGTTCCCCTCTCTCTGTCCCACTTTATTTTTCTGTCCACTCACCGTCCTACCAGAATAAAGGCATAAAACACCAAAAAAGGGTATGTATTCAAAACTGCAAATGCCCTTCCAAACATACCCTCTAGCTCTGTTTCTCTTTGTTTCTTTGTCTCATAAAAACCATGTTTTAGACCCACGAGGGTCCATCCGAAGGCAAGAACTTTCAAACCCAGCATAATTGGCAACTCTAAATCCAGTCAGACAGCCACCGAGCCCTCATCCTCAAAGGCAACCATCCCACATTTTCTGAAAAGCGTAGATTAGTTTGAAGTAGACGGTCGAGTAGAGAGAGCCGATATCGCAGTCCTAGCATTTGCAGAAAGCTTGCTGGGCCTCTGTCATCCATCGGGGATATGGACTCTTTCAGCAGTTTGTGCACTGTGGAACCAATTTGACACTTGTCTTATCTCGACTTGGCCGCTCTGAATGCAATACGAGACTCTTGGCATGATTACGATGCAAGTCATGGAGTCACAGCTGGAGTGTGTGTTTACTCTCGATCATGCTTGTGTTTGTGTAGAATCACGTGAATCCTGCAGTGGACTTCACTCAGATTCCTCCTGGGATGCTGGCTCTGGACAACATGCTCTATTTTGCCAGACACCATCAGGATGCTTATATCAGGGTAAGATGCACTCACATTACGTAGGTGTGGAATTGAGAAAATGCTTTTTTTTTTAAAATCTGTTTTGTTTATAATCTGACTAGTGCTCCATTAACACCTCTAAAGCCATGTGTTACCTCAACTAACAAGGGTTAGTTCACCCAAAAATGAGTTAATTAATTACTCACCATCATGTCGTTCCAAACCTGCAAAACCTTCGTTCATCTTCAGAACACATAGTAAGGTATTTTTGATGAAATCTGAGAGCTTTCTGACCCTCCATAGACAGCAACACAACTAACACGTTAAAGGCCCAGAAAGTTAGTAAGGACATCATTTTATAAAGCTACGAGAATACTTTTTGTGAACGATGGTCTTACAGATTTGGAACGACGTGAGGGTAATTAATGACATTTTCATTTTTGGCTGAACTATCCCTTTAGATGAGTTGTATTAAAGATAACATGAAATGAAATTCAACCTATCATTTTGTAAATGCATGTTATAGATTGCATATGTTTTACAGTTTGTGTAAGAGTGCTGGAACTGAGTAAATCTTGATGGTAGAATTGATTTTGTGTCTAGTTTCTCTGCACTTACTGCTTAAAAAAAAAATTCTTATTCTCCTCCAAAATGCGTTATCTACAACTCTGTTCATACTCATAGACTGAGTAAGGAAAGTGGAGTGGTGTTGAATGAGGACAATTCTTGTCTCCTTGCATAACTCTTTAACTGTACTATTCCACTTCACTGCACTCCACAGCTGCGTTCTGTGACTCTTCAGCCCATCGCTGCTCTCAGGCGATACCCTGATAAACACTAAAATACACTCAGTGCTCAGCATACACTCCAGCACCCTTAGCAGTGTAAAGGCATATTTTTTGGGTCTCCTCATCACAAGTTCCAGGACAACAACCCCTCCTAACCTGAAATACAGCTTATACAGTTTTTTTTCTTCTAGTTATAGTTCTAGTTTATTTTTTCTATTTCTAGTTAATGTAAAATGTTTTTTTCACAAAGCATTATTCCTTAATAGATTTAATACTATTTAATGTAAACATTTAGTTAACACATTTAGTTCTGTCTGTATATTACAGATTGTACTGGAGAACAGCAGTCGTGAGGATAAACATGAATGTCCTTTTGGGCGCAGTAGTATCGAACTGACGAAGATGCTGTGTGAAATTCTCAAAGTTGGAGAACTTCGTAAGTGTCATCATTTTAAAAACTTCTTTTATTTACCATGGACTTGTGCTAGATGTCTCCACTGAGTTTCATAATTGAAAGAATCTTTTTGGTCTGTCTTTCTTTTTGTCTTTGTCTTTCTTCCACACATGTTGAGAGTGAACAGTTGCCAGCGGTGAAGATAAAAGGCAACATTAGACTTTATAATTTTAGAGGAGTTCATAAATTAATAAAGTAAAGAGCCTAATGTTTGCCCTCTTCCACCTCTGCAGTGTCTGAGCTTTTACGACTTGCTTTTATGTCTCAAGTTGAGGAGACTGCAACAACCACTGTTGTCTGACGTGAGCTAATGCATAAGGATTGAGACCAGTCTGACTCAAATTCAAAGCAGGATTGCACATAAGGGAAAGAATAATGGAAAGTGGCAGGGAGAGACATATGATATATGGAGGTGAGCAGGACAGAGGTGTGGGATAGATCTCAATGGGCGGCACTGTGAGGTGTTATTTGTGTAACCACTGATGTCACATGAACTAATTTAACAATGTCCTTACTACCTTTCTGGGTCTTGAATGTGGTAGTTGCGCTTCTGTCTATGGAGAGTCGGAAAGCTCTCAGATTTCATCAAAAATATCTTAATTTGTGTTCCAAAGATTGTGTTTAAGACACAATATTAACATAGTGGATATGTGCATGCAGCTGACCCCTGGTTCTTAGACAGGTTAACAAATCTAAGTCTGTTGGATTTTCTTTTTTTTTTTCCATTTTTATTCATGTTATCGTTCAAGCTGCATGATTTATGGTATCGTTCATGTCCAGTGCAAGTCTTCTCGCTATAAAGAAATGAATCTTCTAGTCATATACTATTAAATAAGAGTTTCTGCGCCCACATCTGAAATTTCTACGAGATCTGAGAATCTCCTATCCTACTCTGGAGTTCTGAGGAATCACAAGGAACTATAAATCCATTGCTATATTCAGTCACGCACCATTTAATGTGACACAGTTGAAGTGATTCATCACATTTATTAAGCTCAATATCGGGAGAGTAATGAGCAGCCAGCAAAGCATTTTATTGTTTAAAAACTCCATTTGGTATTCTGATTCAAGTTAGCAGAGGAGAGGTTATTAGCAAAACCTCACTGACAGCTTTTGGGCGTTATTGAACGGCAAGTATATTCTCAGTGGAGATTGCTTCACCATCCTGTCATCGGAAACTTAATTAAATGAACTTGCTGAGAAAGCTTAATGTAATTCCTCATTTAAAAGTAACGTGTGCGTTTTAAAGCCAGGGCTGAGGTAGGACACTTCTTCACACTTTTTTTTTTTCAAAAAGAAGAACACTTTTCACTATTTGGCAGATATTTTCTTTGAAAGTGAATAATGAGGGTAGACTCTAGATTTGAGTTGATGTAGATGTGAAGGATGTAGAGTGGCTTGTTTTGATTTTGTGACCCTTAAAAGTGGGGACCTCTTCTCATTTGGTATCTTCTTCGAATAAGCAGACATGGCCTATAGATCAATGCCAGCTTGTGCACTTACCAATCCAAGAGGAGACCTGTCACACCTGTGAAAGCTCTGGAGACCGCAGCAGTGTTGCAGATGATTGCTCATTTTTTGTTAATTAGAGTTTCCCAACACTTGTTTTAGCTTTTAGGTCATCATTTCCCTTCAATTATGCTGATACGGTACCCTGTTGCAGGCAAACAATTCTAGCTGAACCATCTCTAAATACTCAGTCAATTTGCCCTTACCGGTGATAGAGTTTTAATGGCATATCCCACATCACATTTAAATATGTTTTATCTAGCTGTGGCACAAGAGTTTCTGTTCGACCGCTACTTCCGTCAGCAGTCATGAATTATTTATGAAGAATCCAGGTGTCCCTGCTTCACCTCCTCTCAGAGAAGCGCTGAAAGTTTTATAGCTGTCCATGTTTTTCCTGCAAAAGCTTTAATGGAATCTGCGGTGGTCAGGCGTCATGCAATGGCTTCCTATTTCAGTCTTTAAAAAGGCATATCTAATATTTATGAGGAGAATCAAAATGGCTACATGCTGAAATGTCCTTGCTTATGGATTTATGGTGTTCTTGCACTTTTACAGGGGGAGCAGACTGGTGCGTTTCCACCTTATGTCTGAACTTACATATTAATGATGGCTCAGTACTGTGTATTTTGGGGCCAGCTACAGAGTTGAAATTATCATGGTAAGCACATGTGCATTACAGAGGTGTCTGTGAAAAAAGAGCATATAATCTAGAAACCAGTGCATTTGTTGACTTTGTGAATAAACATCTTGCAAAGATCCAATATACATACCATCTAAATCATAAATGTAGCAAAATGTCTGGTGCTGGGGTAGGCAACATTGGTCCTGGAGTGCCGATGTCCTGCAGAGTTTAGCTCCAACCCTGAAAAAAAGCCTCACCTGTAGCCTTAGTAATCCTGAAGACCTTGATTAGTTTGTTCAGATGTGTTTGATTAGGGTAAGAGCTAAATTCTGCAGGACAGCAGCACTCCAGGACCAACGTTGCCTATCCCTGGTCTGGTGAGTGTTCTTGTAATATATGTGAGTGAAAGTTTTAATAAAATAATGCTGTTAAGCAAATGCCCTAAAAACTACTTTTGACCTTTAAAGCCATTGTGAGCTACAGCATATTTGCAATGTAAAACAATAGTACAAGCTCCAAAACCTAAGTATATGAGCAATAATAATAAAAATAATGATTCTAAATTATATGATTTATTTACACTACAGTTTAAAAGTTTGTTATGGTAGGTTGGTAACATTTTTGTGCTTACTGAGGTTGCAATTTTTTTTTTTGAGAAAAAAATTACAGTAAAAACTAGAATATTCTTAAATCTTACAATTTAAAATAACTCTATTTTAATATATTTTAAAATGTAATTTATTTATTTGATAAAAAGCAGAATTTTCAGCATCATTACTCCAGTCTTCGGTGTCACATGATCTTTCAGAAATTATTTTAACATGCTAATTTGCTGCTCAATGAATATTTCTTAGTATTATCAATGTTAGAAACAGTTGTGTTGCTTAATATATTTGTGGAAACCGTGATACTTTTTTCAGGATTCTATGATAATTAGAAATTAAAAACAACACATTTATTTGATAACTAACTTTGTAACATTATAAATGTCTTTAATGTCACATTTGGTCAATTTAATGCATCTTTGCTGAATAAAATTCCTTTCTTAAAAAAAAACAATCTACTGACCCCTAACTTTTGAACATTAGTTTATATAAAAATTTAGATAAATTAAGAGATATTCAGTGAACAATTGTGTAAAAATGTTAAATAATATTAACAATTTAAAACAGTCCAGGGATGAATTGACTGCCAATTCTGGCCTTGCTTTGTATTATAATTTGTAAAACTATCACAGTGAACATGTCACAGTCAGATCACTTCGACGTCCATGGAGTTTGATTTCATTAATAAACCCATGAACATCAGTGATCTTCAGCTCCGCATAGATGATGCTATGGGTTAACAGCATCAGGAATAGACTTGTCTGTAATTGTCCGCTTTATCTCACACCTCCAAGATCATGTTTTTGACATCCCTGCTGCTCTATCATGAGCCCCCTACTGAGATATGGCACACTTTTATGACTGGCACATGGCACCATGCCTGGGCAAGCCTGAGGGATCAACTTTGAGTCTGTGGATGAAACCAGAATGCTCTTCTGTTTGCTCTAGTTCCTACAGAAATGTAGTGGGAAAAAAAATACAATGAGTAAAAAGTGTTCCTTTTCATGCTCCCACATGTCTTGTTAAGTGTATTTGTTTAGTGCGAAATGTTCTCCTAGGAACATCTTCTGCATCAGTACTTGCTGAGGCTCTTTTTCTCCTCCATACAGAAGTTAATGGATATGGAATGGATGTCGGTATTGACAGGCTGTACTATTGAAGTACCTCAGTTTCGCTTCAGCTGTGCTCGGTAATAAGACCACTCATTGCAGAATGCACAAATGCTGACAAAAATACACACTGTGCGGGCAATTACATGGAGAGGACGATGGACGCTAGAGTGCCAAGTTGAGTTAAATGGAAATTTACACTGCCTTTGAAGTGATCCCTGCGGCTGATTCAGATTATAAGGTCCCATTAGCAGCTCAAAAAGAGGTTCAAAAGAACCACTAACATGTAGTATTTTGTCTAGTCAAAGTCGAGAATAGTTCAAGTTGAAAATAGCAGGCTAGAAAGGGGTCTTGAACCATTTTGAAGCTGAGGACCTCTTTGTGAATGGATGGGGCATAGAAGCCCTGTTGTATCTAGTACTGCATTTTTAGCCTGGTCTATAATACACATTATTTTAGGCCAGACATAAAATGCATATCAGTACCATTTCCGTGAATTTACCTACTTTGTTTTAATGTCTACATTGCAAAGCCATTAAATATCATAAGAATGTAGTAAGTAATATTTTTTTATTTAGCATTTTTTGAGGAGGTGTTGTAAAGTGTTTTTTTACATAATTGTTGTATGAAGAATAAAAATAGACATGACAATTAAAAGAACATATTAAACAAAAGCAAGTTTAAACAAGTAAGTTTTCAGCTGCAGAGAGTCCACAGTTCTCATTTTACGAGAAAGAGCATTCTTCAACTTGGGAGAAACTACTAGGCACATTCTCCTTTTGTCTTCAATCTAGAACATGAAACAACTAGCAGGATCTGAATTGAGGATCTCAGATCTCTACTAGCATTATAGGGTTTCAACATCTCTTTTATATACAAAGGGGCTTGACCATGCAAAGCTCTAAACACCATCACAAGAATTTTAAAATGAATTTTAAATTTGACAGGGAGCCAATGTAAAGAAATTAAAATTGGGGTTATGTGAGAACTCTTTGATGACTAGGTAAGCAGCAGCATTTTGAACCTCTTTTAGGCGTTTGAGGGATGAATTATTAAGACAGGTAAAAAGAGAGTTGCAATAATCAAGGCGGGAGGAAATAAATGCATGTATAATCATTCTGTTCTCCGATCTCTGATAGATTTAACAGAATGCGATAAAGTACCAAGACTTTCCATCACTTTTGGAAGAACACTAGCAGGAGCTGAGATAAGTGCTTCTGTATTTTCAGGATTTAACTGTAAATAATTATTTGCTATACAGACTTTAATAGAGTTTATACAATTTGAAAGAGTAGACAATTTTGTAATTTCATGTGACTTAAAAGAAATATATAGTTGAATATCATCTGCATAGCAATGATTGCGAATGCCTTCAAAATTACTTATCAGTTTCCCGAGGCAGCAAATACAAAGCAAAAAGCAATGGGGCCAAAACGGAACCCTGGGGAACGTCACAGGACACAGGTGCTGTTGATGAGGTATAATTTTTAACTCTTCCTGAAAAAGACCTGTCTGATAAGTATGATGAGAACCAACTTAAGGCTGTTCCAGAGATACCAACCTTCTGTCTAAGCCTCTCAACAAATATACAGTGATCAACTGTATCAAAAGCAGCAGTGAGATCCAATAAAACCAGTACAGAGCTTTGTCCTGCATCACCTTGCATTAACAAATTGTTTAAAACTCTAAGAAGACTTGTTTCAGTTTAGTACATACGAAGAAAGACAGATTGGAATTTATCAAACACATTATAACCATCTAAAACAGCTGAGAGCTGATTTACGTCAACTTTTTCCAGGACCTGAGCCATAAAAGGTAACTTAGAAATAGATCTATAATTTTGGAGTAAAGATGGATCAAGATTTGTTTTCTGTAGAATAGGTTGGACCACAGCTTGTTTAAAGTTAACTGGAACTTGACCTGAAGTTAATGAATTATTAATTAAAGATAACACACAGGGACCAATCATGTCAACAACATTTTTAAAGGGGTCCTTTCTCCTTGGAGTGTTTCAAGCTGATTGTGCATAGATAAGATCCCTAAAGTTGCAAAGACTAAAGTCTCAAAACCAAAGAGATATTCTTTACCAAAGTTAAGACTCTGCCACGCCCCCTAAAATGGCTCATTCAAACATGCACCCACGTCTACGTCACTGTGTGGAAATATTTGCGTAATGCCGTCCAAATGTTCATGCAAAGAAGTTGTGGAAATAAAGTTGTGGTTTCAGTAACCGCAGTTAGTGTTGAAGCAGCCATGTCAGGGAGATGCTGCGTGTTTCTAGGTGAAAAGAAAAAGCACTTTATTTGGCCTTCTGAAAGTAGATGCATTTAAGAATCTTTAAGATTACTTGCAACAGAAAAGCAACACATTTTATGGACAACTGTTTCGTGAACCTAGGAGAGGAGGTAATTCTGACTTTGCTATGACAATCTGGCGCTTCTTTGTAGAAAACGACGCGTTTGAGAGAGGCGGAGCATAGAGGACCTACAATAATGTGCAGTATTTTTAAAAAAAATTGTTTTTTGAACATTAAAGCATGTCAACATATTCTGTTACACCAAATACTCAAAATAATGATCTTTAAAAAAAGCATCATATGACCCCTTTAAACAAGGCAGTGGGTACCACATCCTGAGGACTGGCGTGGCTGCCCACATTCCCTTTGCGTATCCTTGACAATAACATGCTCATTGTTGTACCTGCATGAATGGTCATGTGACGTGTGTCGATTGTGAAGTGTGGATGGAGATCGTTTCTGAAAACGCTAGTGTAGACCAGGATTGTTTTAATTTTAAAAAGCCATTAAAAAAATGCACTAGTGTAAAGAGGGCCTAATTTTAATACATTTTAATGTGGACTAAGACTTTAGCTTCCTAAATTTGATTAAAGCTAACTTAAAGTTATAAGCTTGTCCAAAAATAAAGGTATATAACCATTGCGTTGTTCCAGACCAGTTGTCCATACAGTGAAAGTTAATGGGGTTCAAAACAACATTGGGCCCTATTTTCTTAAGTGTATTGACAAAAACAAAACATATATATCTTTAAAAGATCTTCTTTTGTTTTCCACAGAAGAAATTAAGTCTGTATCTGTCTAAGTTAAGCTTAAAGTTGTCCCATTTTGGCAATGACAATTGAAGTTAATTTCTGAACACTGTACAAAATGTCAGACTGCTGGAAGGTCTTTTCAGGACAGAATGAATGGATAAAAAATGGATAAAAATATGAGACAGCTGTGCTATTGGTGTGGTCAAGTTTTCTCATGCAAAATAGATGAGTGAACAGATGCAGCTGCTGTCAGCATCTCACTCACATTCGAACACACACACGGACAAACACAGAGGTTCAGGTCCAGTAGAACATCTGCTGTGCTTATATTACACAGCAAGATGGATTGAGTGTTGTGTGATTAAATAGATACAATCCAGTTTATCTACAAATGAAAAATAATAGTCTGTGTATTTAAGGGCGTGTATGGTATTTTGTAGATTGACATGCATTTATGGGAGTTAGTGGAATGACATGTTTATTATAGTTGACCTCTGTATTATAGTTGGTGGATTTAAGTATGTTGATGACAGCTTGTGGATTGACATTTGAGTATGAGACAAATGAACAGATTGGCAGCTGTCTCATTTGCCTTGTATCATCAGTTGCTTACATCACTTGGCAGACCTGCCTCAAGTAATATTTCTCCATGATCTCTTTAACATTTGCTTGAAGATGATTTAAAATGTTCACCAAAAATTAATGCAGAGTTATATAAAGTTATATTAGAGTTATATAAATCCATGGAATTACGAATGGAATTACAATTACAATTACAAGTACAATGAATTAAATGTAATTGCAATGTAATGGGACCTAAACTTTAGAAGTACGGTACTTTAAAATATCTTAAAATTCTATCCAAGTCTTTAGAAAAGTCATATGATTGTTTCTTTGTTGGATGCATTGCTCCTTTAAGATGAATTTTAATATGGCTTTCCATATTTTTGGGACTAGATTCCCCTCTGGAGATGTCTCATGGTGTACTTTGTGTAATGGCAATGATTATTTAATTCCCCTTGTCTTGACGGGTGTTCCCTCTGCACTGAAGAGCCAGGGTGGGATCCATCACTGTAAATTCATCATTTCATCACAGTTTTTGCCTCAAAGATGACCTCTTGCAGCTGTCATCTTGCCTTGACGTCTCATTGTTCTCTGTGTGATGTTTGAATGTCATCCTTGGGGCTTTCAGGCTTGTACTCACTTGTTTAGTTTGTTGTTTTTCTCCCCTAACGTGCATCTGTTTGTCTTCTTGTCTTCCGTAATTATCTGTGCCAGAAAGTGACATGATCATGACAGATTTGGAGAGATGCAGGGGTGGCCAATGCATCTGTCGGTGTTACAGTCCTATGACCTTCCCACAGATGCACCAGGATATGGACATATGGTTAAAATTCCTGGTCAGATTCCTAGTATGTAAGAATATCCCATGTCTTCTTTAAAGACCACCCAGACAAGTCTTTGCAAAGCCTTATCTCTGGAGGATCAGTTGTGTGATCCAGATTCTCAGAGGTGAACCATTGTTCAATCATCAAGCTGCTCAGAGTTCAGTCTACCTCATGCAACTTGTATGAAGTGGCTGCATGTGTTTTCCACAGCAGACAATTCAGACCACATGGTTTGTCTTCTTTGCTGGCATGTTGTGGATGATTCACTCTTTGTGACTCGTCATTTGCCTTCAGGCATCAGCAGATGGCCACTCCATTACATCATTTCTCTATAAACAATACATGAGTGAATGACGTCGAATCAATATCATGAAGAGTTTGTCACAGTTAGACTTCCACATGTTGGTCTACATTTCACATCCTGTGTGGATTGCTGTGATAATTTTTTAAAAGTAACACTATATTGGCTTCTAAAGCTACTTTTGTGAAGTCAACTGTAAAATCAATTGATTGGCAGGCCTATTATGCACTGAAAACAAGTGTTAAAGGATGTGTGTTCAAAGAATTCTATGAAAAAAGCTATGTGAGGAATCATAACTCATCCTGCATTGAATGCTAGTATGATGCTGATTCATGGCAGACTCAGAGGGGGAGTATGGGAGGTCCGACATGACTCTGCTGACGGATTTGAGGTCATCTTGTCTGTTGCATAAAAATTGCAACAGGCTTTTTAATGCGTATCTGACAACCATTCTGCTTGCCCAACTAACCAGTTGACATGTTGAATTGTATGCTATTTACACTGCAGCTTTACACTGTGCTATGGTTGTTAGCCGGAGGGCATAAAGCCCATGTTAATACTCACACCATGCACATAATATCTCTGCATCCTCAGTTACATGGCAGTCATGGGAAACTGACTAAAATGATGTTATATGATGTAATCGTACTTGTGAATGTGGACATAATGGATAGGAGGTCTATAATATCTGCACAAATACTCCCATACATCTCAAGGGCTGTTGCTTCTTCAGGTGCAGCATCCATGGAAATATGTCACTGAATTCTGCCATTTTTGCTCATGCAAACATTTTGAGCTTATCACCTGAGTTGCAAATGACTGATAACTTTGAAGCTGCAGAAAGTAAAATATATATTTAAAAAAATTAAAATTATTTTTATTACTTTTATTACTTTTCCCCCTTCTGGGTTCATTATAGTTTAAAACTATACTAGTAGTGGTTAATGGCCTGCTTGGGTGTCCCTTGACTTCAAGACAAATTGGGAAGGATTGTGCACAGCTTTGAAGATAAAAGGTCAGGAAGATCTTTGAGGATCCTTTAGTTACAATACGAGAGAACATTCTGGTTTAATGAGATTCTGTATTCAGCATGACTGCCAGCTAGAGTTGTGGAGTTGCGTCAGACTGTTAAAACTGTCCAAACATGTGAGCTCAGGGCTTAGGTTGGAGCCAAAGTGACTCTGACATTTCATTCCTCAGCATGCGGGAGCTGATAGTGCTGCCCTCCCCTTCAGCACACCCTTGAACTCCTCTGACTTCTGAAGGAGAAGGGAACTATTACAATGAATCAGTTGGAGCCATCCCAAAGGACCAGGCCCTGTGACTAGGATGGTCTGGTGGATTGAGTCTCAGATTGACCAGTCCACGTGACGTCACACTCAATGAAAGCCCCATTGCCCCTTCAGGCATCATTCATTATACTGTGAAGTTTCAATTTATACCTAGCCAATGCAATTACTGGCCAACTGCAGGGGCTTTCAATTCCCCTAAATGAGAACCTCAAACAGTGGCTCTCATTCAAAGCAACCATTCCACTCGAGCAGTGTTTGTATTAAAGCAGCGTAGCTGACACACACATAGGTGATTGCTGCCGCAGGGCCTCAGGGAGAAAGCCAGAGTTTCATTTTCACCTTGACTGCTGCTGTTTATGAACACAATAATGGCACCTTCCATTTTTATAGCGCTCTCCCAGACTTTAATTTCCCACGCAGCCATTCTGATTTGATTCAAGCTTTTTTATAAAGCACTAATCTCGCATAGATCATCACAGAGCTCTCATTCCATAATCCTGCTTTGGTAATATCCCGGGGGGTGGGGGGGAATCTATGAGGATCATTTATGAAGTGGCGAGATGAAGAGAAAATCTTTCTCTTATCATTCGTATGAGGCTAATCAGCCAACATCTCATCCATCTATATATCATCTCTATGTACATAGCATTTTATGTGCTCGTAAGCCTAGTAAGAGGGTAATAGGAGTCAAGACCAAACCCTCCGAGACCCAGGCCATTATCATACCTGCTATGACTGCTAAGACCAATACCCCTTGATGGTTGTCAGTCAAAGAGCCATTTTAATGAACTGAAAAAGAGAGATGCTGAATATATTGACTGTAAAGTGAGACCCAGATCCATTTACATGTATTCATTTAGAAGACGCTTTTATTCAAAGCGACTTAGACATGAGGGATACAACAAAGCAATTTCCTTGTGGGGAAAAAGGGAGATGAAAAGTTCCAGAACTGCTCAGAAAAGTAAAAATATATGACACCGTGAGACAAAAGAAAGAGAATAAAAATGAGTTTCTCTACAAGTAAGAAAGTTTCAAGAGTAACAATTGTAAGTCAAATGTTCACAGAAGAATCTTTTTTGGAGAAAGACTTGTTCTGTTGAGAAGATCATGACCTGAGACCGTAAAGGCCTAGACAGGAAGCTGACATTAAAGAACGAGCAGCGATGAAAGCCAAATATGGTATTGCCTGCATGTGAGCCACTTGAACACACCTCAAAGACTACAGCCAATGTCCAACTAGCTTGTATGTTTTACACATGCATGAAAGACAAAAGAAGTCTCCATACCAGCAGATGGCAGTAGTCTGGATTCATTTGTTAAAAAAGAGAAATCAGAAGAGCTAGGACTGCAGATATAAAAAAGTAAACAAAGCACCATTGCTGACCATTTTCACGTCTATCTTGATCCTGATGGGTTTGTAAAATAATTTCAAGTTGCAAATGGCATTGGCATTGTCAGGCCTTGGTCTTGATAGTTGTAACCTGACTTCTGTCACTTTTGTTCTTGTGCACTGGTTCTCTAAACTGAACAGCTGAACATGCTTCATTATCCAAACATGGTCAATTATCCAAAGACACCTAAAAAACTAGGCCGACAGCTGCTCAGTGACAGCCCATTATGAAACCCAGACCAGACTGAGACGTAATGAAGAAGTAATGAAAACTCGAAAAAGGGCCACTTATGTGACCTTAGGAGGTCTCCAGACCAAGACCACATGTAACACTATTAATTTAGATATTAATTTTATTAATTTAGATATTAATTTTTGGTGGGGAACAGAGAGAATCTCTTAAGGCTCTTGAGAATTTCGAAAGTTTTTTTTTTTTTTTTTTTTTTTTTTTTAGATTTCTGAATTAAGAACAGCAGGGGAATGCAGTGAAAGAAAACACAGCTATAAAAATGCCATTTTTAACCAACTGTTCACATTCACTTCAAATGTGTAGGTGTCCTGAGAGCCAAGCGCGTGCTTCTCTTGCTTGAGAATAATCGTCTGCTCTGCCAAGAGGCTCTTTCAGAGAGATGCATCGTGAGGTAGCGCCATTCGTTCCCAGCCATATCTGATGTGTCAGTGCATGAGAAGCCCACGTGAGGGCTGAAGCTGGCAAAGAAAGCAGACACGTGAGCCTCCTTAAAAGTTCATGCTCAAAGTCCCTTTTGGAGAGTCAGAAGTTCTCTTGAGGCTCACACGCTTATCAACATTAATAAAGGGTGTAGTTTAGTCATGAGATACAGATATTGCTGCTTTACCTGATAAATCAACTTTCTTCAGGTGGATTGGTGTGCAGCATTTGACAACATAAACACTAACTTTGTCTGATTTGTTTGTTCACAGCCAGCGAAAACTGCCATGACTTCCACCCGATGTTTTTCACCCACGACCGCTCGTTTGAGGAGTTCTTTTGCATCTGTATCCAACTACTCAACAAAACCTGGAAAGAGATGAGAGCCACTTCTGAAGACTTCAATAAGGTAAGAGCAACCCTTTTGATTGAGACACCGCACCTGTTTCTAACTCAACATCAGTAACCCTTTACCTTACTTTGTTTTGCTATCTGTCTATCACTACTTCACACTACATGGAAAAGCAGGGCTCGCCGAAGTTAGTCATTTTCTGGTGAAAATGATAGTTCCAGGCTCTTGGCAGAGGCAAACTTTTTTCTGGTAAAAGAGGTGGATGAGATTTGCTAGGCTGTTGTTTGTGTAATTATGATAATCACACAGCAAACTTGTCCCAAAGTTGTAGCATAGGATAAAAGACCATCTCGTGTAAAGCTGTATATTTGAGCTTAATTAAGATTCATGGACATGAAAACTAATTTTTAAAATATCTCCCTGGAGCATGTCTCTCTGGACACTGTGATTAAATTCATTATCCTTTGTTTTCTTATACGAGCAGCACATCTGAGAAAACCTGCTTGTTTTTGCCCCTTGTCTGTATTCCTGCCTCATTATAAATAGGCTTGCTGAAAATAGAGATAAAACTGCTGTTTAATCTGGTGATCAGAACTCCCAATTCTTTCTTTCTGACAGTGTGCACACATGGAAGTAGTCTTTTTTTAACTTTACTGGAGGGATGAAAAGTTGCCATCAGTAGACTGATTTGTTTCAAGTTCTTTTGATGGTAGCAAGAAGGTTGAGATTTTAATCCAATCAAGCTCTTGTTTCAAATGATTTGTGTATTAGTGATTCTTGCCTTTATTCCCTTCAAGCAAAATACAAATCAGTGGATCTCTAAATAACAATCCACATGACCATCAATTCTGACATGCATGGAGTAATAAGACCACCACTATCTTATCAATGGAACATCATCAGCAGAACGACTATGTAATTTCTTCAGTCATGGCAGTTGGAATTCTCAATCCTTTTTCTCTTTATAGAAGAAAAAATTAGTGTAACGCCTAAATCTCAACATCCATTGTATTTACTTGTCGTGTGTGGAGACAATCCTGAATGAAGAGGATTAGACCCACCTTTTTGTGGGAGCTTATTACAGACTTAAAGAGTAATAACTCTGTTTCATTGCTCAGATGTCACCTTCTCAAGCTGATTTAACTTTAGCTTTTAAGAGACAGTTGTTTATTACATGTTGGTCTTGTATCCTTCCAGAATAAATAAATAACTCTTTAAGCCTTTAATGTTATAGAATACTAATTTCTAATAAAGAAGGATAAACTTTATAATACCCCCTCACTCCAGTTACTTTAAGAATATATAATGATTCCAGCCAGTTTTCTCAGAGGAGGCAAGCACAGAAGTGTTTTTCCCTAAAAAATTTTAGGAGGCAGCATCTTTTTTGCCTCCATTGAGCTCATTCTTGTTGAGCTCTTAAAGCATGGCTTGAAGCTAGTTTAATGTTTGCTTCTTTTTTTAAAATTATATTCTTGTTTTTTTTTAATTACATATGTATATACATTGAGTGAGAAATAATGTACAGAGAAAACTATAATATATATATATATATATATATATATATATATATATATTAAACTGTGGTTTACTGAACAAATTAATCTTTCTTTAAATAAATTAAATTAAATTATAATTAAAAATAAAAATCGATGTTAGCTTATGCTAGGGCGTTCTTTGACATTATTACAATTGTAACGATAAACAACAGAGCCCAGACTTAAATTTAATTACTATTTAATTTTAAACATAATAATCAACATTCATCTTAAAAAAATTGTATGCAGTCTCTCTCCCCCACTTCACTTCCTGTCTAAATTACTGTCCTGTCCTAAGGCAATAAACACCAAAAAATATATATTTTTAAAAAAGTGTATGCAAACATGTAAATTGCACATAATGCAGTTTTTAAACTAAATTCTAAATTATAAAAAATGTATTTGTTACTGAAATATATTCATTTACACATTGGCTGTCATAACCTGTTTCATAGCAGATTTATTTAAACATACATTAAATAAGTAAATAATTAAGACATCACTAACAGATAAAGTAAAATATAATGTCTTGATTTTTTATATTTCTCGAAATGCTCTTCTCTAGACTGTTCTTCTCTAGACATTTCTCTAGCGATCTAACGAGCTGTGGACACTGATGACTTGCCTGAGGGAAATGAAATGCTACGTGGTTGAAACTCTAATTGAGCGATTATATGAGGCATGAGATGTTCATTCGTGTTTATTTTGCATTAAAACTAGTAATAGAGAGAATGTGATGATCGCGCTCACTTGCGCTCCACGATGCCGTATGAAACAAGCTGTTTATACAGCTATCTGTCACGCCACATCAAAGAGTGTGTAAAAATTAATTGTTGGAATTACCTGAAGGAAAAAAAGAAGGCATCATTTGAAAGATAAGACTTTGTTTTTTATCAAAAGTAACAATATATAAAACAGGCAGTTCCATAAATATCCACTCGTGCAGTGGTTAAAACAATGCTGTATTTGTACAATACACATACGTACCAAACCGGAAGACCCGTGACGAAAATGTTTGGTAAGAATGTGTGTACCGTTACACCCCTAATATATATACACACACATGTAACTGACTGTGGGTTCTGGCACCCCTGTTCTGTAGATGTTATTGTGACTTTCAGTTGTTGTTGTTGTTGTCTTTTGTCAAGTCCTCCATTTTTTGCTTTTGTCTTGGTGGGTCAAGTCAGACACGCATCAAAATGATTATGAGGCATCACTGTCATCATACAGCATTAATGGACCTCCACTGTTTTCAGACGACTGCACCTCAGCATCCTCTGCCTCTTATCGCACATACATCTAATTTTTTTTACGCACCTGCTATTTTTTCTCCTTTTCCACTCTCTCTCTCTTTCTTTCTCTCTCCCTTCATGATATGCCTGTCACATCCTGTAAATATTGTCTGTCCATCTGTGTGTGTGTGTGTGTGTGTGAGGTGTGGAGACGAGAAGCGGGAGGCAGGTCTGCTCTCGACGATGCTCCTGGGGCAAAACAAATCTGACGGGCAGTGGTTTGCCTGTTTCCATGGCAACCACATTCTAATTACTCCTGCTCCCGCTTCTCCACGACAGCACAGTACAGCTATTGTGTGCGTGTGTTTTGGTTCATAAACAGCTGTCTTCTCCACCCAATCAGCTCTGACGAAGGCAGCTATGACACCTGACTTAAAATGGCCACTTCGGTGCATCCAAGCACAGCAGTAGTGATGTAGTGACTCTGTTTAAGCTAGCACAACCCCCACCCCTCCCCCTTCCAATCTTTCCCTCTTCAGACGCCCTCCCTTGTATACAAACCATGTGATCTGTATTGCTGGAACGCCATTGGCTGAAGCAACTGTGGCGTCTGGCCAATCAGGCTTAAGCGCTGAAATGGACATAAACTGAGCTGCTTGGAGATGCTTTCAGACTTTAGAGTGCTGATGGGCATGAACGGCCAGACGAAAGCGACCCTTGGCTAAAGCTTGGTCTGTTTTCATCTGCACACACTCACACACACACAAACACACACACACACACACACACACACACACTCACACACACACAAAGCAACCCGGGAACCATCTGCCACCACTGTTTATCATCCTTCTGGCCATCAGATTCTCCCTGCATTTGGTCAGGGTTCATCTCTGCTACACTGGGTTGGACCAACGTGGAGCCGTGCTCCCAAATATGGAGGTGACAATGGCATGTGAGTATTGCTGAAGAGACCGTGTCGGATGCATGGAGGAATGAAAATGATGAAGGGGCGTTTGCAAATTTGCCTGGATGAAACAGCACAGATGGGGCAGGCTTTGTGCGAGTAGTAATCAGGTTAGAGGCAGATTTCAGCTAACGATTAAAAAGGAAGCGATGCAGAGCGAGCGCTCCAACCTGCGCTCTCCTCCGTAGCCCAGCCCCTCCTTGGGTACTTATTATGAATGAGCGCTTTAATGTGTAATTTCTCCATCAGTCATTTCTCCGTTGCACATTGACCTCCAGTCGCTCTCGTTGATGTGTGGCTGTTTGTTAAGTTAGCATTATTTGTGCATGCATCCCACGTGTAGGAAGATCAACACTGTTTGTTTGGCTTTTTTGTTACTGTTTTTACAGGGAAAGCTTGTATTGAGGTTAATCTCTTTTGTATATGGCCATGTCCTTTGTGCTTTCTTTGTTGATTCAGTGTTCACAGGATTGGCATTTTGTAGACGATCAAAAAGACAATAAATATCTCCCTGCACTTTTGAATTCTGCGATGGGCTGTCAGCTAGCGCCTAACGTTGATTGATTACGGTAATATCACAGGCAGCTTTTTTTTTCAAAGCATAATTCTGCAAGATCTCATAAAGTGAAT
Organism: Cyprinus carpio; assembly: GCF_018340385.1. Lineage (NCBI taxonomy): Eukaryota > Metazoa > Chordata > Actinopteri > Cypriniformes > Cyprinidae > Cyprinus > Cyprinus carpio. The sequence continues at coordinate 10,859,884 of NC_056615.1, read as the reverse complement.
GATGTCTCAAGGTTTTGGTTGGTCGTGCTCAGCATCCGCACCCATGCCTGCAGTCCATAATTCCCTACTTCCCCTTGCAAAGCAAGATTTTTTTAAAATAGAATTTTCTTTCCTTTCTTCATTCTTTCCTCTTCTTTATTTATTCTCTTCATCTTTCCATATTCCCTTTCCTTCATCCTTTCTTCCTATCCTTCTTTATTACTTTTTCCTTCTTTTTCCTTGCCCCATGCCTTTCTTACTTTCTTTCTTTCCTTCTTCATTGCTTCCTTCACTTCTTTTCCATTCTTTTCTTACTTCCCTCCTTTCCTTTTCTTAATTTCCTTTCCTCCTTGTTTTACCTTCCATGCTTACATTTATCCTTTCTATCCTTTCCTTTCCTTTCCTTTCCTTTCCTTTCCTACAGTTCTTTTTCTCTTTGTGTTTTTCCTTTCTCACACACAAAACCAGCACTACTCTATGCTTTGAGCTGAGTCTCCTGAGACCTTAAGTGACCTTAATGCATTGCACGCTTTCAGCATGCTTCATGCTGGCCCTTGGTGAAAGACTTACTCCTGTCTGCTCCTTTCAACGGTGTGGATGTGTGGCTGGATCCCAAGAGAACTGAGTGCCACCTGCTGTAGAGTACTCCAGGACCTGGGAAATTTTGGGGATGCTTTTCAAGGACCTGTTATGAAATGTTTCCTTGTCTGAGAGCATTTGCATGTCTAGACTTTGCGCAGTTGGCTTTCTATGCATCTGTGTGGTCATTCTCTATAGTTTGACAACAATTTGAGGCTACACACTTATGATGCAACCTAAACCAAAGAGCCTGACAGATGCCATCACTCTACAGACGACTGCAGGTTGTATGGTCAAGCAGAGATGCTTAATATCCTGTTACACCAGTAGGTGCCAGGCCATGCCTCCCAACTCCTCAGCAAGCATCCAGCAACCTGCTCCACAACCCAATGTATACCTAGCCAGGTCAGAAAGAGCAGAAGAGATTCGATGGACCTACCTGCATTTGGTTTCACATTAAATTTGCTCCATCTTTTTCATTTTCATCATCCTTTCATCTCTGAGCAGAGTCTAACCAGATCATCCTATTGCATGCAAGACTGTAGCTCTCTGTCTTGGCATGCATATGCATACACAGGTTTTTTATCCTTGTCTACTCCACTTGTAATTCATAGGCTTACCCCCACTATTTATGAAAAAAATTACTCCAGACTGTACTGTATTTAAATTCATCACATGGTCTTTGCGGTCAGTGTTTCCAGCAAATGATTTTTCCGTTAATGATATCTATTTGTTTCTTTGAAGTAATGCCCATTTCTTTGATGTGAATCATTGTTAACAGTTATAAAAATCGTTAAGGGGAGGAAATGGCATAATTAGCATGTCAATTGTGGAATGGATAAATGTCCCTTTTCCTTTTTGTGCCTGATTGCCCTTTCCATTTGAGAATTTTTTTTTTATTATTTTTTTTTTTAATGTATCATCTTAACACTTTTTGGGTGATTGACAGGTTGTAAATGATGATTATCAACTCTTGCAGCTGTAGTAAAGATTTGAGTGTTGATGTGACTTCCTAGGCTAATTAAGCAGCTTTGACTTAGAAGAACTGTGCCAATTGGAAGGTTTTGAGTTTGATCCTAACAGCATGTCCTAAGATGTGACACTGAGACACAATACAAGGTATCTTTTCCATGTTAATCAGAGTTTTTGTCATAACCAGCCACAATTGAGATACACAACAAGCCATGGAATTCTGTTTTACTGTATTTCTGCAATGTCATGGCTGGAACAACAACATACATACTTTGGCAATGATAATCTGTACTTACTATGTGCATTATTAGGGTTTAAAGGGTCTGATGTTTGAATATCATGTTGGGTGACCTTTTTAGCCATATTGAAAGTGACTGTAAATAATTTAATTTAAAATAAACATGAATGTTAAAACTGAATTCACAAGTGTGTGAGCAGACAAATGTATTCCATGACAAAGACTGCATCAGACACACAGTATGTATACAGTATGTAATAAAGTTACTATGGTTTTTGATTTAATGTTACATGTTGTAGCCATGTTGTATTAGATATGGACAAACATATTGGAATCTTACCACATTACGTCAGGTTAGGATTGGTTTCATGTAAAGTTGGATCGCAGGATTTGGCAAGTCTGCTGAGACAATGATGTGGCTGTTGCCACTGTCACTTTAGCAACGCATGCAGAATGTTTTAATACGGCAGTTTCTGTGTATATTATGCATCAAATTGCATACAATTTGTCAGGATCGTGAATAAAAACCATCCTTTTCTATGCTTTGTTTACAGCAAAGCTGCTCATAAACCTATATGTGATTCATCTTCTTAAATCAATAAAAAAAAATCTTCTGATGCGACTGAATAACGGCCTTTGCATAATTAAAGGAAGGAAATAAATACGACTATTAATTATGTGCTGGTGTGAAAAACAGACAGGCATACATGTGAATTTATGATGGATAGCTGTGCGAAGTTGTAATTAAAATAAGACAGGAGTGATAAATCTTGCTGATTGGGGCAGAGTTTTGATTGGCTATCTGGACGAGGGAGGTGAGCAACCTGCTGTAGCGGCAAAATGGTGCTGGTAAACCAACTAGTGGACCACTACATGCTGCTATGTAAGTGGTATTTTTTTTTTTTTTTTTTTTGCAGTGTGTCTGTGTACACTTAGGCCAGATAGACATCTATGGGCATAAAACATTTTTTACGTCTTTGATGCATAAGTATTGCAATCCATAAGCATTGTGTTAAGATGCAAGGTAAGGTTAAAAATAGTTCACCTTTAACAAAACACAACTTTTTATGTTGGGTTAGTTTCTTTCTGTCTGTTGATGTTTGTTTTTTCACATTTGGATGTGCATTGGTTTCAATGCACTGCTTATGATCGGACTGTAAAAAAAGATAGCATATATTGCTATTTTTCTAATGCTGGTACAGACTACACAATTTTAGTAATATTTTGTTAAGATTTGATTGAATTTTGGTGTGGTTTTGATTATTTGATTGAAGTTGGGGTTTGTGTGGATTATTAAATGGTTTTGGGTGTTGTGGTGTGTCATAGTGGACGATAACCGATTCCGCGTCTGCGATGCTTCACGACATCATGACAGAAAGACTAGCATTTTTTTTTTTTTTACGTCGTCCACGACGAGTTCCATCGAATGATAACGGAAGCACTTCAGCAATGTTTACACTCGTTAAAGATGGCACATGATGAATGGTCGGGTAGTTAAAGGTGTTATGAAATGTTTCTTGTGGTCGGGAAGAAAAGTTTTTTGTGGTATGTTTCTTGTGATCTGAAAGATTTTATGTGTTGGGATAGTGAAATATTGTGTAGTCTGAACCCGGCATTACTCAAGTGACAGTCTAGTTTAAAGTTGGTTTGTTTGTCTGTTTCTCGTCAACGTTTGGCTTGTGTACCACAGCCGTTTGCTTGGAATTGGTTGGACCCCACAGGACAAATTTGTTTGAAGCTTTAATCAGCCAGAAAATCCTATTTGTTTATTTATTTTTTCAGCTGTGCAGCAGCCAGTTTATCGGATATAAAATTATAAAGGGATATAAATATCTTTAACAACACTTGTCTGTAAGGGCCCTAAAATCTGGATTTGTTTACTTTTTTTCTCAGTATAATCCAAGATGGCAGTATACAAAAATCATGCTGTGTTTTCTGACATTTTATATTATATATTATATTGCTTGGTGTCATAGCACAATGGCATGATCCCACAAGCCCACTCACTTTCCAAAGATATTTCAGAAACACTTTAATATTAAGATGAATCCCTCATTTGTTGTGCTTGAGGGAAGCAATAGAACTGTCCAGTGGCATTGTAGCTTTGACGTCCAAAAGCATTAAATTAATACAGATGCCTTTAAGAGTATAACAACTTCGCTGATGTATCAGTATAAATCAAAATATACTGTATAGTCCAATTCGGTATAACAGCCTTAGTTTTAACAGCACTTTCAATTTTTTTTAACTCATATGTGCACAAACATGCACAAAAACACACACGTTCATTCTTCCCCACTGTATGTAATTCTGTATTATCTGCAGGCTGACACACAGTGGGCGAGTGTGTTCTGTGCATTTAGATGCTCGGAAGAGGAGAGGCGAAGGAAAGACAATAAGGATGGCAGGGCAGTTGAAGACTCGCACACCTCTTAGTGAGGCTGACACACTTAGTGCGTATGTCTAAAAACAGGTCCATTTCCGCTTTATTCACAAATATCACCGCCCACCACATCAGTAGATGAAATTCCACTGTTCCACCCTTTTCACCTCATCCTCACGTATAAAAGGTCTGCTTCTATTTCAGCCATCACGACTTGATTTAAAGAAGCTGATAAAAGGAAGTGAGAAAGCGCATTGGATTAATTAATTCTGAACCGTGAAAAATCGGCAAATGTGCTCAGAAAATTGCTTCCCCCGCCATAAGGGTTTGTTTCAAGTGGAGACTTTGCTTCTTCGTCCCCCACCTGCAGCTGTCAAAACCCCCTCCCCTTTAAATGCTACTGTCCTGTTTGAATGGAGCCATCTCGGTTTATTCCTCCAGCTATCACTCCTCTCATTCTTCAAGCACGGACATATCAGCCTAGTGATTTGGGAGGGGGCCCTGACCTTGGCCCAGTCTTATCGCTAATTAAACCTCATCTAATCCTGCTGCGGGAGCCAGCAGCACCTGCTTCTCTGGATGACTAGGATGTGTGAATAACAGCTAGACTCGGTTCCAGCTTCCCAACTCATCCGTCACTGTGCTCCCCAGCTAATCACAGCATATGATCTGTAGCCCAAGGCTTGGTGCGTACACCAACCCTCTGTTTGTGATTTCGAGCTGTGCGTTATTCAAGCATCACCGGGAAAACTGCGTCTCTATGACAGCTGGGCGTTTCTGTATTCGAGGATGAAGGAAAGCTGTCTGCTTTTGCTGCATATGGGTGAATTTTTATGTCATAGTCCATTGCTGGCTGTCACTTCTGTTTGTTTGCATTTGATTCCTCGTCAAACAGCAATCCCCAAGACGGCTGTTGTGACTCTGCTTGACTAGCCTCCTCATATCTCCACATGAAGAGCTTCTTCACAGCAACTTCTGTTAGCGCTTTAGTAGTGGAACCAATGCCTATGAAACAAACAAAACTTCAAGAATTGCCTACTTTAGACATTATAATGTTTTTACATAGAACATGTTAATGTTAACGTGTTAACTGTATGTATCCTGTAGTCACTGGATCAGCCCCAAGTGGTGCACTTGATGTGGAATTGTGTTCGAGCACATCCGTAATCTCCCACATCCGAAGGGTTTGGTTGAACTGTGCTGAGATTCAAAGAATACTGAGCCTGAAAACTGATTTTAGATTACTCAAAATTCAAACCAAGGCTCATTGTTACATTGTTGGCTCTTACTGTTTTGCCTGTTGTAGGACACAGTAATTAAAGAAGCATTAGGGAGTCTCATTTAAGATGCATACAGTAGTGTCTTGGGTAGGTATTAACTGGTCTTTGTTCAAGGATGTATTGTATCGACAGTTTTAGAAGCGTGTGAATGGCTGTCCAGGTGCTTGACAGTAATGTGATTATGCACAATATATTATAAATGATTTGGGTATGAAAGAGATTGCTAATAACATTTGTATTGAATTATCTAACCCCTTAATGGGTGTGTGCATTTTGGTGGCAGTGCACATTAATTGTACAGTACACCCATATATATATATATATATATATATATATATATATATATATATATATATATATATATATATATATATATATATGTATATATAGTGATTTTTATCATTTCTTTTCATGCAGCATTCATTCTTTTCCTTGTCCAGCTTTAACGTTTTTCCTCATTTATTCTGAAAACTTTTCTCTGTGAATGTAGCCTGTGCATTACCAGTCAAAATGTCTACAAGACTAAGTGTAAGGTTTTTTAAATCATGATCATAAGAAAAAATGTTGTGCTTTTGTCAGTTATACTCACCTTGTGCTGTCATAATGGCGAACTGTTTCAGTCAAAGGTCTGATGAACTGTGTGTGTATGTGCTACAGGTGATGCAGGTGGTGAAGGAACAGATCACTCGTGCTCTCACGATCAAGCCTAACTCTCTGGATCAGTTTAAAAGTCGTCTGCAAAATCTGAGCTACACTGAGATCCTCAAATTGCGCCAATCTGAGAGGATGAACCAGGAGGATTTCCAATCCCGGCCCATCCTGTGAGTTACTGGAAACTCTTCAATTAATTGAAGCACTCAGTTTTGGTCCATGTGTACTGCACCTGTGTCCCACTCATGATTGAAAGCAAGCCTTTAAATGCAATTTCCACTGAAATTGCAATGGCAATAAAGATAACATTAGTTCATCATAACTCATTAAACTAAGAGGAGACTCCATTAAATAAATTACCCACTGCATTACATTAGTGTCATTTGAGCCGGAATGTACAATCTCACAGAACATTCTGTAACATCCACATGTAATATAACAGTCAAATGGAAGTGTCCGTGTTGAACTTCCAGAGTTTGAGAACTGAAATGTTAAAAATATCACTCATGATTTCATGTTTTTTATATTGTTCAGTCTATTCACTATAACAGGAATATCAGTTTGTTATCAGCTTGGTTTTTGACAGTATATTCCATTAGTTTAGTATTATTCACAGGTATGTTTTAAAATAATGTTGGAAACACAGGGATCAGTTTTTGTAATCAATGTAAAAAATATAAAAACCAGAATGTGAACAAACATTTTCTCATGAATTACTTCATAACTTAACAACATTAGAGAGGCCTTTAAATGCTAATTAATATTCTGAAATTCTGACAGTAGCTTTAGCAAAACGAGATAAAAGGAAGTTTGTCTGGCCCTTACTGACTTGTAGTACAAAGAAATGTCTAAAGATCAAGTCTGTATGAGAATTTAGTGTGTTTGTATGTATTGTGTATGATACTCAGAATTTGTGCTCTGCATTTAACCCATCCGAAGTGCACACACACAGAGCAGTGAACACACACACACTGTGAGTATGGTGACGGATAATTGGGATTTGTTTTATGCTTTTGAGCCATGGGAGGTGTTGGGGTCAGTGCCTTGCTCAAGGGCACCTAAGTCGTGGTATTGAGGGTGGAGAGAGCGCTGTACATTCACTCCCCCCACCCACAATTCCTGCGGCCCGAGACTCGAACTCACAACCCTTCGATTGGGAGTCCGACTCTCTAACCATTAGGCCACGATTTATAAGTCGTTCTTTGAAGTGAGTGAAGTGAGTTACAGCCAAGTATGGTGACCCATACTCAGAATTCGTGCTCTGCATTTAACCTATCCAAAGTGCACACACACAGCAGTGAACACACACACACACACACACACAAACACACACTGTGAACACACACCCGGAGCAGTGGGCAGCCATTTATGCTGTGGCGCCCGGGGAGCAGTTGGGGGTTTGGTGCCTTGCTCAAGGGCACCTAAGTCATGGTATTGCTGGCCCGAGACTCAAACCAACCACCTCAGGGTCAGGAGTCAAACTCTCTAACCATTAGGCCACGACTTCCCCACAACTTCCCCACTTCTTTGTGTAAACTGCCAGTAAAGTCGGGTTCTTTAAACTGCATTTGTGTGATTCTCTGATGTTTCTCCAGGGAGCTCAGGGAGAAAATCCAGCCAGAGATCATGGAGTTGATCAAACAGCAACGCCTCAATCGTTTGTGTGAGGGCACCTGCTTCAGGAAGATCAGCAGCCGAAGGAGACAGGGTAAGAAACACACACACACTTGAACATAAGGGTGAGAAAGTTATTTTTGTTCTTTTTAAAAATTTTTGGCACCAAAGATTCAAAGCTGATTCTTGTTAATCCAAGTTTCCGTCCTAACCAGCAGCTATGAATAACACTACATTTTGTCTATTGCTCGATTTCTGTTTCTGCATTTCGATAGCCCCGGACACACAAAAAATTCACTGAGATTCAATCCCACAACAGCATACCATTAAGCTTTGTCAAGCTTGAGAGAGATTGTTTGTGGTGGTAGAAAAAAAATAGAATATTGCATGACAAATCCCTCAAGGACTCCTAGGGAGAATCATAAAAAGGATGCTGAACCAGCATAGAAATGTATGAAAATGCAAGCATGCAAACAATATAAATTTGTGCTCATTGTTCTGAACATGTTTATGTTTGTCACCTTCAGTATCCTCTTAAAATTTACTTGTCGTTGGAATTTTGTCTTGTTAGTGCACAGTAAAAGTATTTTCCTCTTCAAAATGAATGCCCTTGTTTCAAACGCATCAGCTCTATGAAAGTATTTAGTTAACTGGAGCCTAGCATAGCTTTCTTGTGCTCATCTTAAGTTTGTGAACTGATTTACTTGATGGGGTTATTCAGTTGTGGCTTTTATTGGTGACCACTACTGCATTCTTAAAAATAAAGGTTCTATATTGGCATCAGTGGTTCCACAAAGAACCTTTACCATCCATGGAACCTTTTCATTCCACAAAAGTTTCTTTACAGTGGAAAAAGGTTCTTTAGATTATTAATGTTCTTCACACTAAGAAAAAAAAAAAAAAAACGTTTCTTTTAAGAACTGTTCACTCAAAGTTTCTTTGGGTAACCAAAACTGGTTCTTCTATGGCATCGCTGTGGAAACCCCATTTTGGAACCTTTATTTTTAAGAGTGTGGGCTACTTCTCATTAACAGAATTTTGAACGGAGATCTTTATTGGTCAAATTTTTTTCATTTGCATTTCAGTAATCTCTTAGTATAGCAAAATAATAATAACATGTCTCACATGATAGCTTTTATCTTACTTAAACACTCTGAAATGTATACGTACTATGAATATTTTTATGAGTGCTATTATTAAACCAACAGCATGATTTAGCAAGTGTGAAAAATAGCCTTGTCTGTTGCTGAGAGAGCGGAAGTATGGAGCCAGTTTCAAACAAGCGGTGAGTGGTGGGAGTTATAAAGCTTACGCCGCAGATTGGAGAGTTGAAAGATCGTCAAATGTAATATTGCTTTTTATGCAGGCTGGCTGAAGAGGAGGGCTGTCTGCTGAGCTCAGAGGGAGGCTTTATCAGTCAGCCTGGATAATTTAACACTCTTCACACTTCTACAGGATTAGATGATTCTGAGACTAGACACCTTTTCTATCTTTTGCTATCCGTCTGCCTGCCTCTCGCTTTCTTCTTTTCTCTTTCTTAGGGTCCCCACTTTCTCACTGAATCTCTTATTCTTGCTTTTTCTCTTCTTTTATTCATTTGATATTTTTCACACTTTGCCTGTTTCATTGCCATCATTTTATTTTATTATGAGCCTCATTGGTGTGAATGAAATTCTTTTTGCTCACAATCAACTATTCTATTATCTTCCAAAGGCTAGTGGCACTAAATATGACTTGCATGGCACCCTCTCATGATTTAAATTATGTAATAAATGTGCTAAGTCATTATTTGCCAGTGACTTCTGTGGCTCATGTTGCCTCAATACAAAAAGATTAAGCAGAGTTCAGCTTTGGGCAGCAAAATGAAACTTTGAATACCAAGAGTGCAGACAGAGAACCTCTTGTAAACAGAGTTGCAATTAGATAAAATCAGGGTTGGGAATGTTCGGATGTTGAAATTTTCTACTTCCAAACTCAAAGTATTCCAAGTATGCTGCATTCCAGGAAACTCAGAATTCCATTTGGTTATTTTCACTTTCACTGAAAATAACTAAATAGAATGGCACTTGACCTCGAGCATCATAGTGGTGGTCATTTTCAAGTAGGAGGTGAGAAACTCCAAATTCCAAGTTGTCTATAATGTAGGCTTGGATAATTATGGTGGCTTCATGTGATTGGTGATTCCTGTGGGGAATTTCATTCAATAATCAATGAATTATAGAACCTTTATCTTAACCTGTATCTCCAGTAAGCCTACCAATATTTCAGTGACTCATTCTTGTCAGTGTGTATGTCCCATATTAAATACCATTGAATATTTACCTTTGCCCATGAGTTCCCCAAGTTTATGGTTTCCTGCAGTATATTGTATATCAGGTTTTTTTGTAGCAGAGATACAGGTTCTGTATTTCATTAATTGTTATAGTAACTAGGGTTGGGAATCGAAAATCAATTCCAATTCCAAGGAATCAGATACTTGTTGTAAAATTTTAATTTCCATTCCACTTATCAATTCCTGTGTGCATCTTTTTTTTTTAAAGCTGGTGAAAAGGGGCTGTTAAAAATGTATTTGTCTTTGATAAAATTCAAACAATACCCAACCCTAAGAGTAACCTTTGTGATAAAGTCATTTACTTGTCAGTCAAGTTTGAATCACATTTCAGTGGCTTTCTCCATGACATGCAGGTATGTTCTGCTCCTAAATACAATCTTTACAATGAGGTTCCCCACAGAAAGCATTTTATCCTTGCTCATGACTCCATACAGCTTCCATACAGTGTCCATCTTAATGTTATTGAGATTTTAAGTTCTTAGTCCTAGATTCAGGTTTAAGTGCATCTATGAAAGAGCATTGGAGCACAGGCATCTCTTAAATAAAAATGACTTTCACATCGTTCCCTCTGTCTCTTGACTTGCGTATATCATCAATTAGAATAGAAAGTCAGCAAAGCCATCTACAAAGCTTTTCATCATGCATGTGGCACTGCATGCATATTAATCCATTCTGCACATATCTGTTCTGACATCTCAGAATGGGCTCACAGATGGCTGTTGGCTGCAGTATCTGTTGGTTGTTCATCGCACATTTGTATTGGTGGATAAACAGCCTATTGAGCTGGTTTGTTAATAAGCTGAAGGTATAGAAAGTGTGCAGTGATCAAGCTGTTTACTGCACACTCCTTATCTCTTTGGGTTTGTGTATATGAAGCCTGTGAAGTGCCATCCTGAAGGACACTCTTTCATCCCACAATGTTTTTTATTCTGCCAAACTGCTATTCCCAGTAATTAGGATTTGGATTCAGGTACCAGGGTTGAGTGCCAGCCATGGCCTTCTAGGCTATATGGGAGCGGTCCTGGCAGTGTCTACTTTTGGCGTGGCACAGGAAGTGTCAGGAGGGGATTGGGAGACAATTTGCCAGTCATGGCTTTGCCCAGTCTGCAAGAAAAAGCCAAAGAATATTAAGCATTTTACTAGAACGAAAGGCAACTTGTTAGCTTTAGATTGCGGAAGACTGACCCACTGTTATGCTTCTTTACAGACAAGTTCTGGTACTGTCGACTGTCGCCCAATCATAAAGTTCTCCACTATGGAGATCTGGAGGAGAGCCCTCAGGGAGAGGTACCACATGATTCCCTACAGGACAAACGTGAGAAAAGTCTGAATTCTGACCACAGTGTGGTGGCTTCACTTTATAAAGATGGGATTGAGACAGCCACACCTTGTCTTATTAATTTTTCTTTGCTCCCTGTGACAGTTCCTGTAGCTGATATCAAAGCTGTTGTCACTGGTAAAGACTGCCCACACATGAAGGAAAAGGGAGCTCTGAAGCAGAACAAGGTGAGTCATTTTGTGTGTGCTTGATGACAGACAGCAAAAAAATGCTCTTGAATATCAAAAGATCAAATTTTCCTTTGATGCACTGGTGTGTGGCTTGGTGACAAAGGATGCATTAGTTATGCCTAGTAGCTCTGTGAGTAATGATCATCAGCTCACATCAGTTTCAAAGTCACCCTTTCTTCTTCCCACAGAACAAAGCAGGCAATGTCAAATTTATGCCACAACTGTAAAAAATGACAGCCTTTTGACGAAATTGATTAAACTTGAGGATAGGATATCAAGTATAGCTTGGATCCCCCTAGTCCTGATGACACGGACTCTAAAAATAATAATGTGCATCAACATTGTTTTGTCTTTTCTTTAAGCAAGAATTATATTTATAGGAATTTGATTTGGAAAATCATTTCTCTCATCAACTGCAGAAGAAGAGACTGTTCTGTTTCTGTTGTCTCGATTGTCTCTAATCTCATCGCTGCGCAGAATAGTGGGAAGATGCTGTGGGCAGAATGTGAGGGGTCAGAAATGTTTGTCTGCTCTCATTTTGGATGTGATGATGTAGCTCTCATCCAACGATCATTTAAGCCATTTGGATGATCCAGTTTCATCCTGTTTTTTTTAGGTTAGTTGACCCAAATAAGACAATTAGAGATGATGTGACGGCAGATTTTGTAAGCACTGCACCAATAATGCCTGTGGTAAACTCAATATAGTGTTTGCCACAAAATACATCCTTTTCTGTGCTTTGGTATCTTCTTATTTACCATCCTAGACAGGTCTCTAGACAGGTCAGCTGGTCTGAAAAGTGTTAATAAGATCTGGGCTTTAGACATTTCAAATGTGCCACAGAGAGAATTGGTTTGTTGGCCAATTGAACCTCTTCTTACTTTAATTTGTGACTTTTTGCTCACATGTCCATAATGTTGAAAGGGTTGTTACCAGATGCAATTGCACTGGATACTTTGCCTGACAGCTACCCCATGAATTTTCAATGTTGTTGTCAATGAGATTGAAGTATTTTGTTACTTCAAGCACTGATGCACTTCCTGTGCTGATTGTCCTACTGCTGTCTCTTGGTGCCCGGCAGGAGAGGCCCGTATACATACACACACACACACACACACCAGATTGGACCATCTGCTGTTGTAATATGTTCAGAGAAGATCTTCAAAAGGCACACAAACACAGCAGCCCCATTAGCATTTGACAGACGGTGTCAATTCTCTTTCTTTCTTTAGGAGTTGCTGGAGCTGGCTTTCTCTGTCCTCTACGAATCTGATGAGTATCTAAACTTCATTGCCCCTGACAAGCATGAGGTGAGCAAATGCCAACCACAAGCAGTGAAGTTGTAGCTGTTGTCCCTCTTTGGTGTGATTTGGACTTTGTGCATGCTGTGGTTTAATGTCATGTTTTCTGGCCAATTTTCAGTACTGCGTGTGGACAGATGGGCTGAATGCACTGCTGGGGAAGGAGATGACCAGTGAGTTCACTCGCTCAGACATGGACACTCTTCTCAACATGGAGATGAAGCTCCGCCTCCTGGACCTGGAGAACATCCAAATCCCTGAAGTTCCTCCCCCGATCCCCAAAGAGCCAAGCAATTATGACTTTGTTTATGACTGCAACTAATCTCCTTTCACTGGACTGACTGATTTTTCCTAAATGCATACTGGAAGAAGGACTTTTACAAAAAGTTACAGAAAAGAAAGAACAGACATCTCTTTCCTGCTAAAACTTGGCTCTTTAGTGCGCCTCATCACAATGGATTTGCTGAACTTAATGGACTTGGCTTGCACGGCCTATGAACCATCTGGTGTGGTTGAAGACCCACCACCACAAACTGGTCCTCAGGTCCTAAACCACTCTAGTCCCGTCGCAGTCATTTCCATCTCTTCGAATGGTTACATTCCTTAAACAGCCCACCTGCTCTGGCTTTAAAATGGTTATGTGTCAAGATTCTTTGTCCCATCATGATTTCTGGCTGTTCGGAGTGGGATGCTCCCTGTAGAGTGTGCAAGAAGTGTAGGCATGTAGCACTCACTGTAGTATGTTTCTCACTCCAACAAGCGGCAGCTATATTGCTAGCGAAGTCCAAGTTTGTTCTTAATGATTTCTCCAAATATCCCATTCATGCCTCTTCTACTGTAGACTGTTAAATTAAATAGGCAGCTTCATGCAAGAGGTTGCCTCTTTTGTCTTAAACCATACCTGCTTTGCGCATACATTGTTGTCATTTACTATAACGCAGACGTGTAGATATAGCTCTTTCCTTCACTTGACATCAACCAGACTCATGGCAGACTGCTGTAAACATTCCAAAGCAATATTGAGCTTCTGTTTTTGTAAGCTGGTATAAACTTTTGTGATATTCGTGATTGCTGCCAAGTAGTCAGTATTATACATTTAATTTTCAGGGCGGTCAAATTTCATTTGAACTTTCATTGTTAATTTAAGATTGTGGGTATTATGTTTTATGATTATTTTTTTTTTCACCCCTCATGTTTGTTATAGGTTTAAGAACGCAACATCCTGCTGTTTACATTAAAGATTGATTCCAGTTCAGTTTTGTGTTTCATCATTTCTTTATTATGTGGTCTTTACATTACCTAATAATCTTTTGGTGTCCAATCCTGCTCCAAAACCCCTGCCTGGACGTTTACACTTATCCTGAAGACCTTGATTAGCTGGTTTAAGTATGTTCAGTGCTAAACTCTGCTGAAAGGTGGCCCTACAGTACCAGGACTGGACACTCCTTATTTATATATACTATGTATTGTATTTTTTTGTGTGTAAATATTCTTAATGATCTTGTGGGAACCACCGTCAAATGAGTAGTCGTATCAAGAAAACGTGTATACCCTTTTCGTCTCCTATTACACAAGTAAGAAAGCGGGTTGCTATACCCACAAAAAAAAACACTGGCCATTGCAGCCTTCTGTCTTAAATGATTGACTCTGAGCAGACTCAGGGCATCCCAGAGTGTTCTTTACAGCTCTGTGTGGTAATAATCTACAGTTTGCTGGTGTGTGTAACTCTAGCATTTATAGATGCTAGATCCTCCTCCTCACTGCCATCACTGCCTCCTGAAACACCTGATGGCTGTTTCAACCTCAACAATTCACTTACAGTTTTGCGTTAACATGCAATTCAATTTACAAGCATATGTTATCTTGGAACATCTAGAAAGGTTCCATTCTTGAATTGAACTAGGCATCTCTTATTAAAGCTAGAGCATATAAAACCTTTGTATTAAACATCCTTCAAACATACACGAGAATCTTTTTTTATCTTACAAGAGGGCGCACGCTTGACAAAGCACAGCAAATACCCCCTTGTGAGAAGGGGGTTGAAACTGTACCTAGATATCTTAAAATGCCTGCTTGTGTATTATCTTGATAGACTAATTTACAATTTTTAATCAAATTAATGCCAGGACTGGGAATGGTCAGTGAACTATCATGGCAATTTAGGGGAAGCCTAATTTCACAGACAAACAGGACATGGTATCATAAGAATATTATGAGAATAAAAACCTTTCATCAAAGTTGTCCTAAAACCTAAAACCAAAATGCGTTCTTGTCTTAGTACAACACAATTTTTTTTTGATCCACTTAAAATGTTGACTACTGAGCTACAGACTATCACTATTACTTCACTTTTTCACTTTCACTATCACTGGTGTCAGTGGCTTTCAGATTTCTTTAAAAATCATGTTCCAATTTGAAACTGACAAAAAACATGCTTCAAGACGGTAACATTAAGATTTGAACTTTGAACGTTATTCTTATATGTATTTGCACACGTAGTCAAAACACGTGTGGCCCGTACGGGGATCGAACCCGCGACCTTGGCGTTATTAGCACCACGCTCTAACCAACTGAGCTAACCGGCCTGACGCGCTGTTACTCCCACTGTAAAGTTAACATACTAGGGTCTAGGGTTTACATGCACAATTATTTTTTATTAAAATATCCAAAAACCACTAGAACGGTGTTGTATATTTTGCTGACTTGTGTACTTACATTATCCAACATGTTGCGAAGAATGTTTAAAGCCAGAGAAATAAGCAATTTTACCCAGTGACACAGACCGTGTCCAAATTGTCATTAGGCTTGTTTGAGATGCGCCTCGTCTGAAATGTAGGCGAGAGTCGGCGGCTGCAGTGAGGGGAGGAGTGAAATAAGCGCAGTCAAGACGGACAGTTCTGACCTCTCGAAGTGAACAGATGCCACGAGATCAAAGGCAGATGTCGCGTTATTCTCACTCATGTGCTGTGCTGCTGACAAAACATGATATAATTTCAGTTCTGTTGCTTTTATATGAAAATAAATATGAACTCAAATTGCTTGCGATTTAATTTCATACGAAAGGTGTATTTATTATCATTTTTTTTCATAGGTTTTATGGGGCTAATCAACGTAAATACTGATTTAATAATTATCAAATAATTATTTCTGCCATAATTATTCTAAAGCACCATTTCACAGAAATAGTGTTTAAAGAATAATGTTAAAGTGAATGAAATATTGGTAATTCTGACCTCGCCGATAGTTTTGATTAGAATACCTCACATCCGGTCGGGCGGTCACATACAGTCTAGCTGCAGAAGTTCAAATATTTGAATTTCCGAAACTCAAAACGGATCCGAAATTTCTGCATACGCATCGGAACTCCACAGCCCCTTTCACACTGCAATTCCGGCAAATACACGGGTAATGTGTCCCGGCAATTGTTCCCGGGTCGCTAGATTTTGCACTTTCACACCGCCAGTGATTACCCGGAATATGTGCGTGCGTTCACACACAGCCTGTAAAGGTCCCGTGAAGACACGTGATATCAGGGTGTGACGTGTAATGTAAGAGTCGAAAACATTAGGCACGTTAACTTTCACTTAAGCTGGTGAACGATCTCAGCTTCAGCGCGGAAAGTAAAGAACTAACTGATCTCTGCTTCGTTACAGTTTGCACATTTTTTTCGTGGCGAACGTTGATCTGCCTTCAAAACACCTGGTAAAAGAGTCGCGCGATAACACGCATCATCACTATGACACGGCATTAGTTCTGGCTTTTGTTCACACAGCACTCGTTCCAGGACTGAACCCGGCAATGTTACTAGGTCCCCTACCCGGGTTCAATCCCGGGACGTGTTTGCTTTCACACAGAAGTCGACCCGGCAATGTTCTGGCAATTTGCCGGGTCCGACATGCAGTGTGAAAGGGGCTCACGTAGCTCCCGCACTACTTTCCATTGGAAATGAATGACTTCCGGTCTGTCGCTTGTCATTCGTCAGAGACAGTGGAAAGGCGGCTTTAAGCTGTGTCATCAGTCAGTCGTTTCCCATCATGCTCTAGGTCAGAGCAGTCAGTGGAGAGCAACTGTGCTCGACTGCACAATCCGACCCAACTGCCTCGCCTTCGCGAGAGTTTTTTGGCACGCGTCAGCATGACATCAGAACAAGTTGGACGGTACTCGGACACTTTTCTAACCGGCATGCATCTAGCAGTGATCACCGGTGATCGGTTCTGCGCAGATTTTGTTCATCTCAAACAAGCCTAGTGTGTCGCCTGCCAATGATGTCATAACCCCTTGATTTCGGTTTTGTTCTGTAGAAAACACCAAATATGCTTTAATATGTTATGCGTTTTAATAGACCGGTGACGACCGCACAGACTAGCATTATAACAGAACTTTCAAATGTATAAAACAGCACTTCTTTTTTTCCCCCACATACGCACGACAGGAAAGGGTGGAACCGGTCAACTGTTGCATAATTAAAGCTCCCTACTTTCGAGCCATGTGTCACACTCGTTCAGCGGCCTTGTTTCGTTTTGCTTCCCTTCGATGGTTTTCAGCCTCACCCTGCTTCATTCTACTACATTATTAAATCACTAGCTCATCTATGAACATGATTTCTGCCCGAGTCCCGTCGGATTGTATTGGCTGTGGGGATGAAGACCACAATTCCCATGATTCCACACTGAGTCACACTACGCTACCTGGTCTTTGTTTATTTTGAATACGCATCCTCTAATGGTGAAAAAATTACATATTGTGCCTTTAAGCCAGGATTAGGCCTTAGTTAAATTAAGATATTTAAGCAACTTTTACAAAAATGCCTTAGAAAAAGGTTACGAGTCTGACTCTCTATGTGATGTGCATCTTGACACAGGACAATGACACAGACATATTTTAAGATATGTCAGAGCAAGATATTTTCAGTTGAGACAGCTCAAACATGCATTTTAGTCTGGGAGTAGCTTAAGCCTTGTCTGTGAAACCTGGGGTATTAGTAGACGAAATAGACAGGATACTCCACCCCAAAATGAAAATTCTGTCATAAATCACTTACCCCCATGTCGTTCCAAACCCGTAAAAGCTCCGTTCCTCTTTGGAACACAATTTAAGATGTTTTGGATGAAAACTTGGAGGTTTGAGACTATCCCATAGACTGCCATGTAAATAGCAGTGTCAAGGTCCATAAAAGGTATGAGAGTCATCGTCAGAATACTCCATCTGCCATCAGACTGCAATCTGGGTTATAGGAAGTGACGGGAACATTTTTGTAAGTGAAGAAAACAAAAATAATGACTTTATTCAATAATTCCTTTGTTAGCAGTCTCCTCTTTGTCTCTTCATATCACCGTATGCTGTGTATGCTCTTCTGTGTCATCCGCACCACAAGGATGCACTGTTTCATTAATGGATGTTGTCCCATCCATTAATGTTAAGTCATTTCCAAACCAGAAACCATGGGTCAACGGTGAGGTGCGTGCCAGATTAAGAGTACGAACTGCTGCCTTCAACTCTGGGGATCTAACTGCTTACAAGAATGACCTTCAAAGAACCATCTCATCAGCCAAAAGAGACTTTAGGGACAGAGTGGAGTCAGAATATCATGGCTCTGACCCCCAACGCATGTGGAGCAGTTTGCGCTATATCACTGACTACAAAGGAAGGAAAAGCAGTGTTGGGTCTTTGTCTGCCTCCTTACCGGATGTGCTCAATACATTCTATGCTCGCTTTGAGACAGACAACACATTCCCTCTTGTGAAAATACCTGCTGACCTTGACACCTGCCCTTTGGTTCTAACCACACTCGAAGTAAGGCCTTCAAGAGAATCAACGGCTAGAAAGCTCCAGGTCCAGATGGCATACACGGACATGTCCTGAGGGCCTGCGCTGTCCAGTTAGCAGATGTCTTCACCAACATCTTCAACACTTTGAGACTTGAGGTTATCAGCACATGCTTCAAGCAAACCACCATCATCCCTGTTCCCCCCCAAAAAACAACTGTCTCCTGCCTGAATGACTACCACCCTGTAGCACTGACATCAGGCATCATGAAGTGCTTTGAACGTCTAGTCAAATCCCACATCTGCTCCTCTCTACCTGACACCTTGGACCCATTCCAATTTGCTTACCGCTTAAATAGATGACGCTATTGCAATGGCCATACACAATGCCCTGGAACACTTGGAGGGAAGAGACACCTATGTTGGGATGTTGTTCGTTGATTACAGTTTTGCATTTAACACCATCATCCATACCAAACTTATAGCCAAACTGAAAGATCTGGGTCTTAACAGTCACTTATGTAACTGGGTCCTGGACTTCCTGACTGGCAGACCCCAGGTGGGTAGAATTGGCAATCACACATCCTCCACACTCAGCACTGGTGCCCCACAGGGATGTGTACTCAGTCCTTTCTTGTACTCCCTGTTCACTTATGACTGCTCTGCTAAGCATAGCCCCAACATCATCCTCAAATTTGCTGATGATACAACTATCCTAGGACTCATCACTAATGGCGATGAGACATCCTACAGAGATGAGGTTAATGCACTCACAGCATGGTGTGCTGATAACAATCTCTCTCTAAACGTCAGCAAGACCAAGGAGATGATAGTGGACTACAGGAAGTCACAGAGAGAGGGTCACGTTCCCATTTACATCAATGAAGAGAAAGTAGAGACAGTTAAGAGCTACAAGTTCCTTGGCATTCACATCTCTGAGGAACTTTCCTGGAGCCTACACTCAGAGACCATAGTGAGAATAGCCCGTCAGTGTCTCTACTTCCAGCGGAGGCTGAAGAGGTTTGGCATCTCCTCTAACATCATGTCAAATTTCTACCGCTGCACTATAGAGAGCATTCTGACCAGCTGCATCACTGTATGGTACGGCAGCTGCTCTTCTTTCGACCGCAAAGCTCTTCAGTGAGTGGTGAGAACAGCAGAGCTCATCATTGGACATAAACTCCCAGCCTTACAGGACATCTATCAAACTCGCTGCTTGAGAAAGTCTCGCAGCATCATCAAGGACCGCACTCACCCTGCTCATCACCTGTTTGCCACACTGCCATCTGGCAGACGCTTAAGATCCATCCGATCACGGACAACCAGACTGAAGAACAGCTTCTATCTTCA
The DNA here is from genome assembly GCF_018340385.1 of Cyprinus carpio. Lineage (NCBI taxonomy): Eukaryota > Metazoa > Chordata > Actinopteri > Cypriniformes > Cyprinidae > Cyprinus > Cyprinus carpio. Next base: position 10,839,931 of record NC_056615.1, on the reverse strand, counting down.
AGCCATCAGACTGCTTAACAACCAGCTATCCTCCAACTAAAACCGGAATACATGCTGCTCTTAAGTTTACTTTTATTGTACTTGCACTGCCACTTTTTAATATTCCTTTATGTAGCTCTGTGACACTCTACAATGACATTTTGGACATTGCTCTACTCGGAAATACAAAATCGTAATGTGTGCTGCTCTGCAGTTTTTTTATTGCATCTGCACTGCCACTTTTAATTTTCTTTCATGTAGCTCTGCGACACTCTACAATGACATTTCAGACACTGCTCTACCCCAATGATCTTATATTAGTACCTCAGGACTACTTATAACTCTTAACACTGTCTACTCTTATTGTATCTGTTACGTCTCTTATTTGTATGTAATGCTCTGTCTGTGTCTGTTGTTCTGCCTATGGTCACTGAAGTCACTCAAAATCTCAGTGCCCTCCACGTACGTCTATGTCTATGTCTATGTCTATATCCTGTTATTGTCACTGTATGTATGTCTGAGCCTCGTCACAAGCATTTCAATGCCCAGTTTTCCCCAGTGTTAACTATGCAAATGATAAATAAATGCCTCTTGACTCTTTTATTTCAAATCAAAGCTAAATACATGTATCTTAATAAATATCTTAAATTGTGTTCCAAAGATGAATGGAGCCTTTACAGGTTTGGAACGACATGGGGGTAAGTGATTAATGACAAAATTTTCATTTTGGGGTGGAGTATCCCTTTAAGTGGCTGATACTGTTCACAGCGACTTTACAATTGACTCTAAATTAATGGCTCTATGATTTTCTAAAAAAAGGGGCATCCAAAAATGACAATAATGTTACTTACCGTTATTTAGTGGCGTTGTCCCAAAGCCCATCTGACTTTGTCTTTGATGGATAAAGATTAATAATAATGTCTTTCCAAAATGTAATTTTCATACTATTCCAAAAAGTGGTGACAAGACACAGATAGAAAAATCACCAATAAAAGCAATCTTAAAGTTGTTAAATGTCCACATGACTTCTGAAATCACAGATCAAACAGATCGAATTATAAGTCATTATTTATCGATGGTCATGCTCTGAGAGAAGTATAGCGCTATTTGTGAACGAACGGCTTGTGTCTTTTCACCGTGTCAGCTGATCCAAAACCATAACCCGATGAATGAATTAGGGGCTGTTTACACCTGGTTACTTCATGCGTTTTGTCTGATCGGATAGCTATCCGATTGTGAAAAGACCAGGTGTAAATGCCCTCCGAAACGCATTCGAGACAGATATAAATCCGATCACTCAAACCACTTCAGGAAGTTGTCTGGGCTGCATTCCAGACGGAACTGGGCAAGTGTAAATGCATCTGGTTGTTGAAACCACATATGTAGATTTTACTCCTCCCAAAATGTTAAAATAATAAACGTGTGAGAGCAACTATATGGCATGTTATAGTCAGATATGACTGCACTAATGCAACATGCACCGCCGCAGATAAGTACTTAGCTGAGCATCTCTGCAGCAAGCCGATGCGCAAACTGCCGCGAATTAAACTTTAAAGTTCGTATGGTCAACACACAATCATCTTCATTAAAAGTAGTAAGACACACATATCTTTCCAGTGCTGATGCCGCGTGCTCTCTTGAAATGAGCTGATATTTAATCAAATGCGGCCTTTGTGTTTTGATTTCATTGACGTGAACTTCGTTAAATTTAAATATAGCGCGGGAATTTAAGATCGGATTTATATCCGTTTTGCGACGACACGTTTATGTGGCCAAGTGTAAATGGAAACATTTTAACAAATCAGATAGATATCTGATCAATCAGCAAAAACCATAGACTGTATAAAAACATGGACGTAGTGTCCGTGATGTCACCCGCAGATTCCTGAAGAGCGTTTTAGAAGCTCAAAGTGGGCGAAGCGGGCCGTCGCCATCTTGGCAGCGCTTCACCGCGCGTCACTCCCGGATAATCGAAAATGGGCAAAGAGACGGGAGCTGGTTGCTGAAACCACGCCCACCTAGCTCGACGGTGGTGACAGCAGCGACAATCCACATGTCACTCAATGCCCTTAATTCTGCAGAACTTTAAGGCTTAATATAATTTAAATGGATGAGTTATAAAAAAAATCACCCCCCATCACAGTTGTCATGAAGGGCAAAATTAGCTATACAGACCAAAACCACTTTTTGTACCAGGCTTTAAACACATTTTTTTTTCTGCTGTAAAGTTAGGCATTTTAACATGAGGAGTCTATGGGGACTGACTCACATTTGGATAATGTTGTGTTAGAGGAAGTGTTGAAATTAATTAATGTAGTGGGAATGCAGTATTTTGCCAAAGGAATGGAAACATGCAACAATTGTCCCAATATTAAAACCGGGGGAAAATGCAGATGATTCTAAGTTGTATCGTCCAATTGCTCTTACAGCTGTTTTATGTAAGATAATGGAACGTATAGTTACAGATTGGTTAGTATATATGCTTGAGAAACAAGAATTCTTAGTTCCGTATCAAAGTGGTTTTAGAACGGGAAGATCTACTATGGGCTCAATACTAGTGTTAGATTTAGATATTAGAATAGCTATTGCAAATAAGGAAGTTGTCATAGGTGTGTTTTTAGACATTGAAAAAGCTTTTGATACAGTATGGAAAGAGGGCCTAATGATAAAGTTGTATGATGCAGGGATCAGAGGTAGGATGCTAAATTGGATTAATAATTTTTTGAAGGAGCGTACCATTCAAGTGAAAGTAGATGGGTCTCTGTCCAGTAAGGAAAATGTGGAAAATGGAACCCCTCAGGGAAATGTTATTAGCCCAGTGTTTTTTAATGTAATGATTAATGATATTTTTAGCAAGTTAAATAGAGGTTTTGGAATGGCATTATTTGCCGATCATGCGGCTGTTTGGAAAAAAGGGTGAACTTAAATTATATTTATAAACAATTACAACAAGCAATTAATAAAGTAGAGGCATGGGCAGAGGAATGGGGTTTTAGAATTTCAGTCTCAAAATCTAAATATGTTGTATTTGGTTTAAAGAGAAACCTTTTAGATAAGAGTTTAAGAATTTATAACAGTCCTATAGAAAGAGTTAAATCATTTAAGTTTTTAGGAGTTTGGTTTGAGGAAAGAATGACTTGGAAAGAACACATAAATAAAAAAAAGTGTGAGGGTTATTAATACCTTAAGGTGTTTAGTTGGAATGGATTGGGGTGCAAGCAGAGAGTGTTTAATGCTGATTTATAGGGGAATTATTAGAGCTAATATTGATTACGGTTGCATGGTATATAGATTAGCATCAGAATCTGTTTAAAAGAAATTGGAAGTAGTTCAAGCAAAAGCATTGAGAATATGTGGTAGAGCAATGAGTACAACTCCACTTAATGCTTTTTTAATTGAAATGGAGGAGACCACATTAGAGCTCCAACGAAACAAATTATTTCTGTTTTATTGGACTAAGTTACGAAGTCATAATTGTTCTAACCCTGCTAGGATTTTATTAGAGGAATACTGGGAATTCCAGAGAAGGGATGGAAATAAAAGAGAGAGTTGGAAGACTTTAATAGGTAAGAGAGCTCAGGAAATAGGAGTGAATGATATTATGATTGCACCAGTAATTATTTGGCCTCCAGTACCTCCATGGTTACTGCCAGTTTCTAAAATGGACCTTAGTATTTTAGATCAAATAAAGAAAGATGAAGGTAATCCTGTGGTTATGGTTTATAATCATTTAAAGAGAATCTGGTCAGATTATGTTCAGATATTTACGGATGGTTCAATGAATTTAAAAAGTAGGAAAACAGCAATAGGAATAAGTATTTCTCAGTTGAATTTAATGAATAGAAAACGATTAGCAGATAATATGTCAGTCATTACTGCAGAGCTGGTGGCTATTTTATTGGCCTTGGAGTGGGTGGAGGAAAATGGACCGGGGAAAAGAGTCATTTGTTCAGACTTAACTGCAGCTTTTGGCGTTAAAGGGAAGGAAAAGTGAAGCCAGGTCAGACTTAATGGAAGAATTATTAGTAACACTTAATCGAGTTAATAAAATGGGGAATATAGTGGGATTTCTTTGGGTGGCAGCTCACATTGGTGTTCAGGGAAATGAAGAGGCAGATGAAATGGCAAGAAAGGCAGTAAATAGAAGTGAAGTAGAGTTGGAGGTTATGTACGGTAGGGTTGAGTGTAAAAGTGTTATCCAAGAAAGAACAATAAAATTATGGCAAAAAGAATGTAATGAAGGATATACAGGCAGACATTACTATTCTGTTCAGCCAATAGTAGGGCATTCTATGATTAGAAGGTTAGGAAGAAAAGATAGTGTCGTTTTAACTAGAATAAGGTTGGGCCATTGTGCGTTGAACTTTGGGTTAGCAAGGATTGGAAAACATCCAGATGGCAGATGTAGATGTGGACAAGAAACTGTGAGACATGTAATAATGGAGTGTTCCATTCATCATGCAGCAAGACGTCACATGTTTTCAAAGTTAATTGAATGTGGAGTCACAAATGTTTCTGTAAAATCTATCCTTAACACAAAGGATTATGAGTCTATGAAAGTTGTGATCAAATTTTTGCACATGACTGGACTTTACGCAAGGATTTTAAGGTTAAGCAGAGTATCCAGATGACCCGAGGAGGGCAGTAATACACCGGTGATACATCTAGCTTGCCACAAATTTTATAAGAAGAACAAGAAGGGACTGACTACCTTTTGGAGCCAGCCTCTCGCGGCCAGTCGATGAGAGACCGGAAGGTTGCCGCTTGGCGAAAATGCATGAAATGACCAGGTGCAAACAGGCCCGACGGTTCTGGAGTTCAATTCACTATCAATAAAAGCTAACAGCTCACTCAATACTTACATAAAGCTAATGTACTACTACTCATTTTGTAACATTTTTGAGGATTAACGTCAATAATTGACTATCACCTAAAATCCATTATTTAAAATATCTTGTTTTGCATTATTTACAGGTTTGGAACAACATGAGGGTGAGTAAATGATGACAGAATTTACATTTATTGGTGAACCAGTCATTTAATATTATACCCAGAGGGCCTTATTTTATAAATCTAAGACGTCTATATGTTAAAATGAATCTTCACACTCATGTTTTGCACAAGAGCTCCCTTCAGACTGTAGCCTACTGGGCTTTTGTTTCAAAGCCTGGGTTAAAATTCAGAGATCAGGGAACTGCTGAGGGTAGAAAAATAGGCCCACAACCCTCCTGACACAAAAGGCAGATTTTGCTTCAACAAGCATTTTGAGGAAAGATCAAGAACAAACTGAGGAAAAACAGGTAGTCTGAGGAGGAATAGCTAGCTTTTCTAATTCTTTGCATGATCCACAAGGCATCTGAACTGTTCTTCCTTTATGTAAATGCTGTACTTGGAGTGAGGATTAAAATCACAATTTATTAATATAGATTTACACACTGACACTATCCTGAGTCCATGATGTCACTTGTTTTCTCTGTTTTGGCTGAGATTTGGTTGAATAGGTCTTCCGTGCTCCCGTGGTCCTTAGCGCAAGCCCATACAATACTAACAGCAGGGGCCAGAACAAAGGCTGCTATATTTAACTCAGCAGAAAGTGCTGCATTAGGCTGTATATGTGTAGGCCATGGTGTGTCTTGCGGCAACTCTGAATTTAGTTCAATGATGTGTGAGAAGGAAATCCAGCTCACATGAGGACAAAACTGAGAATGTGCTGGAAAAGTTAATGATTATCAAACGTGCTGAGACAGCTGTAGCTCCAGGGCATGTGCTAAGGGGAACTGAAGACTATGAAAAAATTGAAAAATCAATTTGGAAGAACTCAGATCCTGGGGGTCTACAGATGTCAGTTATCCACAGAATAAGCTAGAGGCCCTTATGGCTGATGAAATAGAAGATTCTTCTCTTCTACAAAGAGAAGGACACAGAGGTCTTTGAATACAGATTGAGAAGTATCCATAAAGGACTTTGCAACATGCCAAATTGGCTCTTGGATAGTAGGAATATACTGCCACCTGCAGGTTATGGTAAGTATCACTTCATGAGGATGCTAGACAAACAGCAACAACAGTAGATGTAACAAAAAAAAAAATTAGAAAATTAATTATAAATCTATTGGTATTTACTTTCAGATACCATTTCCAGTTATACTGTGTCATGTTTTTGTGCAATGTATGAGAAGCACTGGAGAAATGAAACATATTATAATTCACAGAATAATTGTCATTTATTAAAAAGTTAATTACATATTTAATGTATATTCATTTGTTTTTTTTGTTTTATTTTCTGGACCTACGGAAGCTTAGCAAATTTAGCAAACATCACATCACTTCATAATTATCTTTAAGTTATTTGTTCAGTGTGACTGAATTTAAGTCAAATTTTGATACATTCCTCTATTTAACCAAAACATCATAAGTATGCATTTGCAAGAGAAGTAGAAAAACCATGAATATGTGATACAAACCTAAGTTGATCGTATCACACACAAGAATCTCGGCAAAAAAAATATTTCACCTTCTTAATGCCCTGAGCTGTATTAATTTATGCAAGGCTCTCATTAAGCCAATGTCACCCGCTGACCTGCTTTAAACAAAGCAGTGCTCTGAGACTTGCCTTCCTTTGAGGCTCCAAAAGACTCATATCTGCATAACAGAAGGAGAAAACCAACACAAATAAGTGATTTAGCATACAGTGGTGTGACTGTGGTTACACTATATTTCAGGTGATTTATGTGAATGAAGCACAGAAGGGTGTATGTGAAATGTGTAACTCACAGTTCAGTGTATCTCCTCCAGTCTTCTCTGCTGACAGATGCTCGGGTGTTAGCCAAAGCAGAGATCAGGTGAGTTTGGCATATGACAGAGCCAGGCTTACTGGAGCCAGTCTGCACCAAAGATGATTCATCCTATAAACACAGAAGAACAGCAGATTTCATCTACTGAGCAGGAATAGTGAATATACATTTCTACACACTCTAACACAGTCCTCTGGTGGATGGATGGAAAAACTATAGGGATACTACTAAGGGATGGATATATGCATGCTTGTTTTGGAAATCTAGATGGGTATATCAATGGGTGGATGAATGAATGTACAGATGAATGGATGAATAGGGGGAAAAACTTGAGGCATATAGCAATGAATGGATGTAAGGATGATGGAAAAACTAGAAGGATATAGCAATAGATGGATGGGGTTGGAAGGACAGGTGGATGGAAAACCTAAACTAATGGGATACTATACTAGCAATGGATGGATGGACAGATGAGAAAACTAGAGGGATACATTAATGGATGCATGTATAGATGAAAAATTAGAAGAACATAGCAATGGATGGCAAAACTGGACTGATGGATGGATGGAATATAGCAAATGGGTAAAATGGATATAACAGCAATTGGAAGAAAAAACTAGATGTATACAACATGTATATACTTTTATGGCAGATGGATAAAAGACTAGATCGATGTAACAATGGATAGATAGGAAATTTGATATATAAAAAATGGATGGATGAAAGATGGGTGAGAAAGGTAACTGACCGGGTTTCTGCGGTAACTGTTCTTAACAGTGTTGACTTCTGCTCTTAGGCATTCTGAATGCTCATGGGTCAGTTCCTGAAAGCCGTCCTGCAGGCAGGACATAAAAACTGGGGCATGACAGGAGTTTGGATCCCTCACTGATGCCCCTGTCAGGTCGGGGGCGGTTGAATTGGGTCCAGACAGGCACTGAGAATTCTGGGAGCGGAGCAAACCGAATGTGACAGTCTCATAAGCAGCTCAAAAAGTGTTAAATCATATAATCAATTACATTAAGAAGACACTTGAAATATTATAACAGTGATTTATACATAATTGTAAATAATAATCCATTACAAGTCCATTTGGAAATTTAGTGTCCCACCAGTTCAGACAGAGACTGGTTGTCCAGTTCAGACTCAAAGGAGCTTCCGAAGTAAAGGCGCCAGATGTTGTGGCGTGGGTCCTCAGGTGGGAGTTCACTGGGGTTCAGCAGAACCAGCCCTGTGTCCCCCTCCCCAGCGGAGTCATCTGACCCACTGCTATGGTTCAGGAAGATCAGGGAGGAGAGGCTGACATCACTGTCTGACCCCGAGCCCAGATCCTATAAAACACAGACAGAGTCTGCTTCACAAGCAAGCTGAAAATGTACCACTGACGTACTAAGATACAAATTCAGCTTTGCTATCACAGATATAAAACATATATTCAAACAGAAAACAGTTATTTTAAATTGCAATTATGTCACAATATTACTGTTCTTGTATTTCTGTTCAAATAAATACAGCCTTAGTAAAATTAAGAGACTTCTTTCAAAAACAAACAATATTTTGAACAGTAGTATATATGTTGACCACTGGCCGCTGATTTTTAGATATGGCTATCAGCCACTGAAAAATTAATATAGGTTAGCTGCTTATCTTGGGGTTAGGATTTTATCTGTATGAGTGTGCATGTTTGAGTTTGTGTGTAACACACATGGAGAAGGTTGGGCCCCAGGCTGCTGTGGATCGCCTCTAGCTGAGCGTTATAGAGAAGGGCCTTTAGGTCAGCTCCAGTGAACAGCTCTGTCACCACAGCAATCTGCTCCAAGTCCACATCTGCAGCCAGTGGCACAGAATGAGTCAAAGCCTGCAGGATCTCCAGCCGGGCCTCCTGAAGGACATATAAAATTATAAATAAATAAAAAAAATCACAGATAAATCAGTAAATTGACACTGTAGGCGTTACAGGTATAAAGAGGTTAAGCTGATGTATGCCAGACACAATGCTGACCTGATCAGGAGGAGGGCAGTAGAGAGATTTGTCCAGTCGCCCGGGTCTCAAAAGAGCAGGATCAATCAGGTCAGGACGACTGGTGGCAGCCAACACATACACCCCTAAAAATAAGAAACTATGTAGTGATTTCAGAGATCTCACGAATACAACAATGCAATCTTTTAAAGATCAAAAATGCACTCCAGAAAACTGGCTTTTCTCTACGGTCTCAGTAAGGAAGTGCTTGGCAAAACAATTTATTTTTTAAATTTAGAATTAAATGTATTAATTTAGCAAAATTAACAACTTTAGGTTAATCTTTCTTACTGATACAGATAGTGATGTTGCTATAAGCAATAACCACAGGTATATTAATAGCAAAAAACTATGAAACTTTAAATTGATCAAAAGTGACAGAGTTTTTGTAATATTACAAAAGAGTCTTTACTATTTCAAATAAATATTGTTCTTTTGAATTGTTTTGATTATTATTGTTAATTGATCAAGAGTTGAAAAGGGTTAATAGTTTTGAAAAGGGTTAATAATTTTTAATAATTTTTTAAGAAGAATATTATGCAGGAAAATGTGGGATGGTTTAGGCTGGTTTAGGATGATTAATTTTTAATCCTTTTTGAAAGCTTTATTATATTTTAACATATAAAACAGTTATTTTAAATGTGATAATATTTAACAATCTAACTGTTTTTACTGTATTTTTTAGCAAATAAATGCAACTTTGGTGAGCATACGAGACTAACATGAAGGTAAACCTTAACCTAAAATCTGCTGTTGATTGGGGGAAAAAAGTCCATGGATGTGTTATACAGTATGTCAACAACCCACTTGCACACAGATTAATAAACTGAGACCATAAAGCAGGTCAAATCGGAAAAACCTTCTAGCTGTTCCTGTAAAAACATTTGATTACCTGTCAGTCCTTCCACTCCATCCAGCTGAGTAAGCAGCTGATTAACCACACGGTCAGTGACCCCTGTGTTGTCGTGACCCCTTCGAGGGGCCAGAGAATCAAACTCATCAAAGAACAGTATGCAAGGTTTAGCTTGTTGAGCCCTGCAGTGACACAGACACACATTCAGTGATGACTCTAGTGAAGTGCTACTATATATCATACAAAAGAGACTGTGCCTTTGGACAGACCTCTGAAACACATCTCTAACCGCCTGTTCACTGGCACCAATATACTTGCTGAGGAGTTCAGGACCCTGGAGAAACACACATGGCATCACAATACATATATATAAATAACTATAAATTATACAGTACATTATTTAGATATAAGTATACACACATTCCCTTACCTTGATGCTGATGAAGTTCATGCCGCTCTCTTTGGCTACAGCTCCAGCCAGTAGCGTCTTGCCTGTGCCAGGAGCTCCATAGAGCAGCACACCAGAGCACTGACGCATGGGCAGACTGGAGAACAGCAGTGGGTACTGGACACAACAGACTGTTACTTCCAACACACAGTTTTTGACTAATGAACTTTTCCAGTTATTATGATAATTGTTCTTGCACATATATTGGATTTTTAGTCTTCCACTAAAATGCACATATTGTGCACAGGGGCAGCTGTACCTTAGCTGGCAGCAGTATGATGTCCATCAGGAGCTGACGTGCCTGATGAAGTCCCCCGATACGCTCCATGCCAGCCCCGCTGGGAGTCTGCAGCTGAGCCCCCCAGAGGGAGGGTGGGGTGAAGCCCTGAAGGGCCTGTCTGAAGTCCTTATAGTTCAGATCTGTGAAAGCAGGAAGCTTAGATTTCAGCAAAACAGCTGAATCCTAGAAAGATATAAAACTAGATTAAGCACTCACCTTCAGAGCTGCCATTGTTCCTGCTGTGTAGAGTGTTGGCATGGATGGCCCTCTCGAGCAGCAGGTTCAGGTCTTGTGGCATGAATCCTTCTGTTTCTCTGGCAACAATGTCTAGGTCAAGAGTAGTTTGACAGTCCTGGGAGTTCTTTTTGGCTATTAAAGACCTTAGAATCTCAAGCCTCTGAGCCTATAAGGAGAAACCATCATATTACAATAGCTATTTTCTGTGGGGAAATAAAACACTAAGTAAAAATAAAACTAGTCTTGTGTAGTCAGACTTTTGACTATAGGCATAAATTACAGAAATGTCTCAAACAAAGCAAATCTACTAGCGAAACCAGTAACTCTTTTAAAAAAAGTGATCATTGTACCTGGGAATGCAAGTCCAAATTTCTTTGTTAGATTGCAGTAGTGCTGCATGATTAATTTAAATAAAACTGAAATTGAGACTTGAAAGTCATCAATATTAGTATTGTAATTTTAAAGGGGTCATGTCATGGGATTTTTATTATTTTAATATGTTCTTTGAGGTTTACTTATGTTAATGAAGTTTTTGCACACACAAAAAACAAATATGTGGAAAAATTATTTTCAGCCCTAATTCTGACCCTCTCTCTAAAATGACCTGTTTTAAGGGGCGGGCCCTTTAATGCTTCTCAGGAATCAGCCACTGTTATGATTGGCTAACGTCATTACATAGCATAGCACATAGCCCCTGCATGTTTTGAGTGTTTTGACATGATAAAAAAACGGTAATTTCCAGACAAAGTATTATGAAATCAGTTTGTGATACAGCTGCAGTCAGATCTAGTACCACTTCATCTTTCAACAAATGTTTCTTTGTGAACTCTCCATAACACTGTGCCTCATTAACAACAAAAAAAATCCTCTAAACAATCCTCTGACACGATCCGGGATGCCATTAAAAATAAACTATCCACTTGGTCCTTAGAATTAGATAATTATGATATGTGTAGATAGGTGTAAGATATATTTTTATTTTATAATAAGATAAAGATAAAGATAAAGATAAAAATATCGCTGACCATAAACTGCAACTTCCTACTTTATTAACTTTCTAAAGTGTCAAATTAAGTGTAAAAGACAAGTCCAAAAAGGCTTATAATAGCTGGATCTGGCAACACAGAGGCTGCACCCACGCTGAGATCCAACTCTCTCAAGAAGACTTGTTCACTCCGGCAGCGTCTCGCAGCGATCATTGTCATACCACAGACGCTAAACATTTTAAATTTTGCAAACTGTCTAAACTGAATTATACTTGTCATGCAGATATTCATATGAGGAGTTTAACAGCAAATTAGTCATTCAGAGAACAAATTTTATTTCTGAACATGAAAGATTTACAGAGGACCGGACCTCGGCGACCTCATAGCTGGCTACGGGCCTGATATTGATATACTGTATAATCCCAAAATTATACAATTCTTTTAAAAAAAAAAACTCCCAAGCACATCAAACCTAGAGCTTTTCTGTACTTTAAAAAAGCACACATTTTAAATCACCATTTAAAAAAAAAAAAAAAACACACATGCAATTTTATTTTTTTACCCAAACCATGCAGCCCTAGACTGCAGTTTCATAAACCCACCTGATCTGGTGTTTGGATCTTGCAGAAACTTTGGAAGAAGTGTGAACCCTGCACCGCAGTCAGAGTCTGATGAAGGGCATGCTCACTCTGTGCTGTGACCATCAGAGCTACGAGACTGGAGCGCACCACCATCTCATCCACCAAATCCCTCAGACCTGAGGAGAACATGCAGAGCGAAGGAGTCAATCCGATGGTTGCTTACAGAGATACCTGATGTAGAGTCAGGCATGTCTGATATTATGACTTACTCTGTGCGATGTGCTGCCGCAGTAATGCCTCTGGCCCATGCTCATGCTCAGGTGAGGTTGCGGCACCGGTCATGTGATCAAGGTCATCCAGCAGTACCACTGAGGGCTGTCTCCAGACCGCCTGCTCGAAAACCTCTTCCAGCCTCTGTCTGATTGTGTCTGCTCTCTTACCTAGGAATTTCATTCATAACATTAAGAAATTTGATGTAAATAATAGACAAAATTCTTGCATGTTAAACTGGAATACACAGCAAAACTGGTCAATCTAATTTTCTTGCCTACCTTTCAGTGTCTTGCAGTACACAACTTGAACATGGGCATCCAGCTGTTCACTGGCCTTTCGACACAGTGCTCTGGAGAGAGAAGATTTTCCACTGCCCTGTGGAGAAATGCAGGAAATTTATCACAGATACCTTGTACTATCTTTTTATTCATTCTTTACTTTCATAATATTTGTTTGTTATCTTATTGTCCAAATAAAAAGGACTGTGGCATACATGTCTGAAGGTTACCTTTGCACCTGTGATGAGCAGAGCTCCGCCCCTCAGTCCCCGTCCTGTGGAGACCAGTTCACGCGAGAGAGGACCTCCCATTAGAGCGTGAGAGATGTGCTCGAAAGCCGACCTGCTGATGTCCTCTACCCCACTGAGCAGATTCAACAATCGCAAACAACAAAGAAAGGCCACACCGACTCATCAGAAAGTGAATCTTGTTTGCTGCCAAGGATATTAAAAAATACTTTGATATTTCCAGTTTTGGAAAACAAATGCAAGCATACCCAAGAGAGCTGAGGCAGGGAAAGCCAAGATGTGGATCTTCCTTATCATTATCAGAGCCGCTGTGGTCAGAATCACGCGGCTCTCTGACAGTCTAAACAGAGATTGAGCTGGATTGTTGGGAAGGCAGGAGAAGAAAAAATAATCTCTAAAAATGATATGTGACTTTATACCTGCACATTTGTTTTCTTTAGTAAACTGGTTGATAGAAAGAACATTTCATCCTCTTGCTGTTGCTCTGGTTTCAGCACAGTCAAGACAAACTCCTCTTTTCCTGAGAAGAGAGAAACCCAGGTTAGTCTGCAATAATAGTAATATGATTGAAAACATATATTCTGACGGTTCTTCCTCACACCTTCAGCACAGGGTAAGAGAATGACGTTAGTACGGCCTGTCAGACAGCTCAAAGGCTGATGGCTCTGAGCGTGTAACCAGTTGAGGAATGCAGTCTGAATATCTTCTTCTTTTTCACTCTCTGCCTGCAAACAGAAAGGAAATAAGTTTACAATACAATACTTTCCTTATCTAACAACATAAAGCATTAAGTCTGAAAGAGAAACATACCAGTGGTTTTAATGGTTGCACCATGACTGCTTCTGCAACTCTTGGCATTGATTTCAAAGGCTGAATCCTCACAGCCGATCGAGGGTCTATACTCAAACGCCTCTGCAGCACCTTTGGGATCTGCAACAACAACAAAAAAGGTAACCTCATTTTTTCTAGAGATACACAAAATTAGCCTATATTTTTTCAATTTTTTTATAAGAGTTGTACGTATACACAAAGGTTCTGTCAAGACCACTATCATCAAAGATGATTGACAATTAGCATACAGTTTGGACTAGCATGGATGAGAGCAGGGAGAGCAACGATAACCCCCTTAGGGTAAACAGAACTGACATAAATATTGTAGAAACTTAATTTTCTGTAAAGTTGCTTTGCAACCATTTGTATTGTAAAAAGCGCTATACAAATAAACTTGAATTGAATAAATGTATTGCAGATATCATTTATGTTCAATAATTTAATGTAAACATTTTAGAAATGTATATACAACAGGTACAAATAAATGGAAAAAAATATAGGATGATAACCAATTTGGTATTGATGTTCATCTCTGTCTGTATGTGGATATTCATAGATTTGCTAGATCAGACTACTGATACTGGGACAGTTCCTATTTGTAATTTTTTTTTTTTTTTTTTTGAGGCGTTTTATGCCTTTATTTAGATAGGACAGTATAGGTCGACAGGAAGCAAAGTGGGTGAGGGAGAGGGGGCTGGAACTTGGGACACCCAAATCGCAATGGCGGTAGAAGTCAGTGCACTGCCCACGAGGCCATCAGTGCCAACCTAATTAAAAATACTTAATATTTTGAAATAATAATATAAATACATTAAAATAATTTTAAAACAATAATGATTTTAACAGGGCATTGCCAGATGGTTGCTAAGGTTTTTGTCACATTGTTTTTGTCACATTGTTATACAATTACTATGTTGCTCTGGTTGATTATTAGGTGGTCTCTACTGGCCGGAGTGAAAAAGTCCCATCCCTAGAAATTATGGTGATAAAGAATATTTCTGTGAAACATTAAAACAGAACTTGAATGGAATAACTTACCCAAACTCTCCCAGAGTAAATGTCTTCACATTTATTGAATTTCTGGTCCTCCTGCAGCCTTTTTATATTGTGACAAAGCATTCTAACCACAACAACGTTCTCCTTATGTTCCTCTTTGTCGTTCCCTTTGTGAGGTCCATCTCTGCTCTTCTTCTTCTCCATGGCCTGCTTGACTTTCTCCCTGAGTTCTTTAGGAGAAAGGATCTTTGAAAGCCTGCCGTATGTTAGTGCAGACTGCCCTGGATTCCAGTTCTCTTGCAGGTTCCATGGCAGTATATGAACGTCTCCGTGACATGAGCCTAGATGGCTGACAGACCTAGGAGGGGTTCCACAGGTCCGGAGGATACAGTCTTTCAGGATGGTGGGAATTGTGGGAACTGCGACGTTCTCTTTTGCAGGCTCAAATCCTCCTGTAAACATGTATCTAACCAGGCTTTTCAGATCAGCTATTCCTCCCCAATGTCCTTCATTCTGACTCTCCAGATGATCACTGAAGGGATCCTGATGGACGACTGAGCTGGGGGAAGACGTGACATCGATGCTCTGGTGTTGTAGATATTGGCTTGGCTCTTGTGATCGAGTGTGGAGCAATTGTTCACCTCCTGGATGTAGTTTTGGGGAGACAACAAGCTCAGTGAACTGCTCCAGTCGGCCGAATGGAACAGATGGAGAGAGGGATGCTAAAAAACAGAATCATTAGTGTGAAAAGATCAGTTCATACCCAGCAACAACTCCTGTATGACATGCCTTTAAAAAATAGGGCTGACTGACCTATCCTGATATAGATGACAGTGTGCTGGTCCACCCACACAGGAAAAACACCCTCACTGAAGACCACTCGGATTTGATCCAGGAGTCGCTGCTCCAGAGCCAGGCTGTGCAGCTCCTGGAACAAAGTTCAATCAGATATTAAACAGAAAAGACATTCACAACCCATTTTACTTCTGTAATCCGATGAATTCTCAAATTAATCAGGATCAGAGAGAAAAAAATTACATATCAGAATGGAGCCAGACATGAATGCAAGGTGGCAGTGAATTTTTAATTATATGCATTTTGATGCAAGTAGAACACGGAGAGATCCAGGCAGACAAAACTGTAATTTACTGAAAATAAATTCATGAATGATAACAGATAATTACAGATGATAATAATAATAATAATAATAAAAATGTATTAATAAAAGGAAAAAAGTAAAAAATAATATAAACTCCAAACTGAGTATATTCTGCAAAAATTTTAAGAGAGTAATCTAAAATCTACGTATAATAATCTTCAGAAGTCAAAAGACAAAGGCCTTTGGAGCATGGAAAAAGCTTTTTTGGAGCTTTTTAAAAGCCAGTTGGACTAATATATATACTAGAGACTTACATCCTCTTACAACATCATGAGATGTTTATGTCTAATCAATAAACGCCAGATGCTCCATTTACGACTATTTTCCATCACTTTAATTAGGCTTGGTCGCATTGACATGACAATAGATAAGATCAGATAAAAATAAAGATGGGGCTGTGGTTTTAGTGTTTTTTTACACTAAGAACACTTAGTCCCGAGAAAAACCGAGAAGACAAATTTAGCAAAACATCCTTGCATATATATATATATATATAATATTTTTTTTCCCATCATCCTAAAAACACTTTCTAATCATAAGATGTACCTTTACATGTTGATGGTTTACTATGTCAACGGAATATCAGTATAAATGGAATAGAAAACAATAAAAGAGAATAAATGTATAATACTTGAGTATATGAGTAACATAAAACAGTAATATGACACAGTAATATGAATATCATGTGGAGTATAAAAATAAAAGAATCATAAAGAATAACTCATAAAAAATATAGTGTATAAATGAATATGAAAAATAAGAAAAATATACCAACATTGGAAATTTGCATACACCAATTTTAAAGGACATACATCACTATATATCAGCTAAATGGACTGAAGACTGAGGTAAAGGATGCGATGGTGAACTCACCAGGATCTCCCAGTCATCTGGAGACAGAGGCTCTACGAACACCTGCTGCACTGACTGCACCTGATGACACGGCCGCAGGTACCCCTACAACACAGCACACACATCTGCTTCAGTGCTCCTAACCTTTTAGCCACACTTTTAAAATTAGCCTTCCTCATAAATCCAGGTTTTTCAAGACAAAAACTAAACTAAAACAAGTAAAAATCTTCATGTGTAGTTAATTTGTTCATTTGAATGGATGTTTTGTCTGGTTTAAATAGTTTTAAGTAATCTTGAGATGAAGGTTGGTAACAAAACAGTTTTGGTTTCCATTGATTAGGATGACAAACCTGTTCTCCCTCCTTGAGCCCAAGTCTCTCTCCCAGTTGTCTGCTGATCTCAACTCTGTCCTCTGGACCTGAAGACCTGGACCTGGTCCAGCTGAGGAACACGGGTGCAGAAACACCCCATGACAGCTCCAGGATCTGGTTCTGACATCACATTAGTGGGGCATGACTCAAAACTTTCAGCACTTTGAATTTGATGGAAGAGAATCACACAGTACTGCGTACAGTACTAGTAACTGGCAGCAGCTAGCTGGATACAAACCTCATGAAGACAGAGATGAGTGGCGAAGTGTGATGACAGCTGAAGAAAGCAGTTCTTGGAGTTATTGAAGACTAGCGTGACAGGTTGAATCCCTTGGCTTCCCAACATTTCCTGCGAGGCTGCAGATACCCCTCTTCTACTACAGATGATCCCTTATTTCAATTAATCTGTGGTATTAAAGCGAGCATGCCAAAACTGTCAATCTGAATTGCACGTCAGACTTTATCATCACATGGAGTGTGCGATCAGTTGCTGTTAGAACGAACATCTTCGATTAGCTCCGTCTCGCCGTGTTGCCAGATTTCACTTGAAAAAACAAGCAACACAGAATAATTAAACAAACCCCAAAATCAGGAGACCACTCACAACAAAATGTCCAAGCTATTTTTTTTATATGTTATTTATAGTTTTTTTTTACGCGTCGTTGAACCTAGAGGACGAGCTTGTATTGACTTAAAAATGACTAATGATATTATATCGAGTTCAGCTGGATACGGCGGGTGGAGTAATAACTGCTACTAGTTGTTATTTGTGTTGTGATAGAGGGGACCAACCGTAGCACTCTCAAACTACGGTTGTATCCTTGAAATGAGCACTAAAACCGCGACCCACGACTGTCTATTTTTATAAGTTAATTTAAGAATAAAGAAGCTCCAGTTTCCTATAATAAGCGGTCATGGCAACACTCTTGCCACTTGACAGCGGTTTCAAAATAATTCAGGGCAAAAAATAAGCCACTGGTTTTAAGTCGCTGCGTAAATTACTGGTTTAAATTAGTGTAATTTACTGTTTATTTATTATGTCACTTTATACAATTCCATTAAAATACCCAGATAAAAACAGTCTAAGTATCTAAGACTTTTATTTTGAAATGCTGTATTACCGGATGTGTTCAGTCTCTGTCTTCCCATTGAATCCATGCGCTTGACTTGCAGAACAGATCAATTGAACTGAGAATCAATTGATTTCTATGAGCTGAAACCGCAATTCAGTCCTTGCAGCGCAATAACTCAAACTGGTGCAAATGAATAATATATTTATCGTTTAGGTCCATTTTAGCAAACATTTTATTGCTCTGAATATTTCGAAATGGAGGAAGTGGAGACAGCAGAGGAGCTGTTAGCCAAACAGCATCGCAAGGAAAAGAAAGACCTGCAAGGTAACACACGTCACTACCTTTAAATACAAATAAATCTATAAATATGTATGAGACAATGCTTATATAATAGAAACAAAAATGTGTATAGTGCATACTAAATATAGATGTCTTTTTTGTGTCGTAGCAAAAATACAAATTATGAAAAATGCTGTTCCCAAAAATGACAAGAAGAGGAGGAAACAGCTGACTGAAGACATCGCCAAACTAGAGGCTGAGCTCACCCAAAAACACGAAAATGAGCTCAAACATCTTCAGAACCCCCCCTCAGTAAGTCAAACCATGATGTTGTTACACTAACTAGAAACTGTCAAGTAGATACACATGAGTGCAGCTCACTAATACAATCATGGCTTGTTTCAAGGTGGAGGAGGTTTCCAATGCAGTGGATTCCGTCAGTTTGGCAAATGATGAGGAAAAAACGGATTCAGGCAAGCAAACCCGGACATCTAAAGCCCAGAAGAGACGGGTAAGTTCCTTTCCATTTTGGTGGCTGTGGTTTAAAGTCTCTTTTAAGGATGCTAAAAATTCTTGGTATATTTAGGACAAAAAGGCTGCTCTTGAGAAGGAGCGGGAGACTCGGATCGCTGAGGCAGAAGTGGAGAATCTCGCCGGCTCCCGTCATCAGGAGGGTCTGAAGCTGAGACAGAAGCTGATGGAGAGGCACCTGCAGATCAGAGAGATCTCCTCTGACGGCCACTGCATGTACCGCGCCGTGGAGGATCAGCTGACGGAGCGAGGCGCCCCTCTCAGCCTTAAAGAGCTTCGGGCTCAAACAGCTCAGTACATGAGGAGCCATGCAGACGACTTCCTTCCGTTCCTCACTGACCCCAATTCAGGAGACATGTACACTGCAGGTGAGTGCCACACACTCTGCCATACACTTCAGAATATGATCGAAACACACTAAAAAAATCTATATTATTACAATTTCAGATAACTGGTTTTTATTCGAATATATTTTAAAATGTAATTTATTCCTGTGAAGGTAAAGCTGAATTTTCAGCATCATTACTCCAGTTTCACTGTCACATGATCCTTCAGAAATCATTGATTCTTCTAATATGTTGATTTTGCTACTTAAGAAATATTTTTTTATTATTTAAATGTTGAAAACAGTTGTGCAGATTAATATTATCTTGGAAACTGAAATAATTCTTTGTTCAACAGAACAGTGTTTATTTGAAATGGGAGTCTTTTATATCATTATAAATGTCTTTGCTCTCACTTTTGTTTACATGAATGTGTTCTTGCTAAATAAAATAATTAATTTGTTAAAAAAAAATCTTCCTGACCCAAAAGTTTTAAATGGATAAGCGCAGAAGTATTTCATTAAGCTGAATGCTTGTTGTTTCATGATATGAATGGATTTTATTGTTAACTCTGGATTCGTTTTTACTTTAGATGAGTTTGAGAAATACTGCAATGATGTTGCAGACACAGCTGCTTGGGGCGGACAGTTAGAGGTAAGAATACCAGACAGTATGCCATTGTAAATCGCACATTAAAAGTCATAATTTTTTAATATCAATGCTTTTCATATTTTCTCCATGACAGTTAAAAGCCCTTTCACAGGTCCTCCAGCTACCAATAGAAGTCATTCAGGCAGAATCCCCTTCTATTATTATTGGTGAAGAATATGACAAGCCACCAATCGCACTCGTGTAAATAACTAAATATGTTTATTTATTTAAAAATAAGATTTGGTACAAAAAGTTTCTGTACTGCTGTACTAAAATGCATTTCCCTGTCTCTTTCAGTTATATGAGGCATGCGTATGGACTTGGTGAACACTACAATTCTGTGGAGCCTCTGAAAGACTTGGCAAATGAGGAAGAGGGCTGACCCATCACTGACACTCATTAATATATGCATCTGTGCATAATTAGCCTGTAGAAGTGGACCTTCTGGAATTTGATTCCGTTTTGCTAGGATCCGTGGATTTGGTCAGGATGCTCACAGAGGATGATGAAATAACATGCTGGTGACTTCAATTGCAGTGGACAAGCTTCATGTAACAGTCCATGCTCGCCAGTGTTATTTATGAAGAAATTGCTATGTGCTCTGTGTTATTTTTTGGAAAACTGCATATCAGCAAGTAATTTGCTCTAAGAGGTGCTGGATGTGTCATGCTTATGCCGTTAAATAAAGATAACTTTAAATCACTGAAAAGCTTCTGTGTTAAATAACATATTAAATAGTCATCCACTTTAAAAAGCAGAAAAAACACATCAGAGGTTGGACTAAACAACAGTTAAAATCATATCACTTCATAATTTTGACACTGTGTATTCAATGGGTATTCAAAATGTTGTTGCATAAGGGCAAATATTCATTTTGCATGCCCAAAATGTAATGTTTAGCTGTATTTATACAAACCTGTTACTACATGATTTTCCCATTACAAAATAATGTAAACTAAATGTAATTTAAAAGAGAAAATACATTTTCATAACGTTTCAGGTCCTATTTTGTACACTAATCGAGGAATGTGTCAAACATCTTGTTGAATTTCTAGTCTTTGATCTCTTTAGTGAGTTTTGAGGCTACCGTGATGCATGTTATTCCCATGTTAGTCCGCTTCAGTCAACACTACTGACGCTACACGTTGCATCTCCATAGAAACATGAGAACATTTCAAGTTGACCATGCAAGTGAAGCGTCAAATGGAAACTGATTCAATTATCAAGTCACTTAATTTGAGCTCTAGGAAAATTACACATTCCAGATTTTTTTGGGAGGCTGACATGGATTGTTGTATTAAAGTTGAATAATAATTATCTGTCGAGTCTGACAGCAGTTATACAGTTGTTTACCATAGCTGAGGAAATTGTACTTGGCCCAAAACAACCTGACAGAACTACCAGAGGCAACACAGTCATACTTTACTCAATTTTTATGCATATTAGTTTATTAAGCATTTGTTCTTTGCTTAGGGCACTCTTGGATGGAAAAAAATTGAAGATCTTGGATGTTGCTGGAAACTGTTTATCTGTGTTTCCAGTTGGTGTAGACAAACTGCCAGCCATTTCAGCTGTTTATTTAAATGTTTTAGTTCTTTACTAATAATTTTGTCAATGTGTATGTATCTATTTATTAAATTAGATGATTATACTGAAACATAATAATATACAGCTGGTTCTAAATGGTGATAAGTGGGACTTCAGCCCTCTTAAAATCTGTGCTTAATTATAATCACGTGAAGACTGATATAGGAGAGGAGACAATAGTAATGAAAAAAAAAATGAAGAAACTTTTTTTTTTAATTTGAGTAATATTTGATACATTTACACTTTTATGAGACTGTTTAACAGCAGACTACTCACATAAAATAAATAGAAAATTGCGTATCAAAAGGCTTTATAGGATTAATGTTAACTTTTCTTCACTAACTCATATACTATATAAAATATTTTTTATTATATTTATAAAATGTTCTTTTTAGTTTCAGTTTCTGACATCGGAGGAACTATTCTTTGAAGGAAACAATTTAGTTAATTGGCAGGCCTCGCTTTGCTCAGGATGTTTGAGGAAAGTTTAATGGTTTGACAACCTGCTGAATTACGCTTGCATAACATGTGTTTATTATGCCTTAGGCACACAGACAACATTTGTTATTTGAATCAACAAATATTAACAGGGTCACAATTTAACTTAATGCCCCTGATTAGTAAAGATTAGCCAAAACAACAAAGCCAATGTGTTACTACTTTTGTTTTCTGTATGATCCACATTGCATGTCAATAAAAGTACAAGAGAATATTAGACTCTTCTTTAGTAATCAGAGTCTGTTCTTTTGTCTTTGGGGATGAAAAGCTCTCAGTCTGTTCCAGTCAGAGTTCTGCTGTGTTCCTACGACTGCTTCAACAGAGATGACCATCAGTACTATGGGCTTGTACAATTATACTGTACATTAAAAATGGATCTCCTGACTGATCATAATCATTTTTTAAATCTCTGTTTGTTATAAAGAATGAATAGTTGATGTTTTTGCGATACACCAGCAGATGGCAACATTTGATAACTGACGATATTTTATCTGGCTGTCAGCGTGATATCTGCAGAAGGGAATCTTTCTTTCTTTCTTTTTTTGAATGAATCTAACAATAATGCATAATGCAGTATGCTTATATATTAGACTCAAATGTCATGCACATCTCTATCATTAATACTTTACAGTGAAATAAAACTATATATTTGAATCATTTTTAAATGCACAATATGACTTCTATTATATAGTCAATATACATTTCCTCCTGAGTTGATTTTAAAAGTAATTTTTAAATAATCTGAAGCACTCCACCACAGGCTATGCCCAATTTTGATATTTTTTCCGTTCACAGTTCTCTTCTTTCTATAGTCTGGCTTTACGCTTGCCACTACAATATAATTCCCTACAATGAAAACACTCCATACCTACCCTCTGTTTGGGCCAATGGCATCTGTTCTAACCTGAGAGGAAACTTCATCTCTCCAAATTAATTTCTCATGCAGGCCTCCTGAGCTCAGAGCAGAGTCTACGAGTTGGGCCTGATGAATAATGCAGCAGGTTTAATTGCAAAGCCAGAAACTAATGACTTTGGACTGGTTAACAGCAGGGGAACCATACATCTCCGCAAACTGAATGAAAAATCAGTTCAGAAAAAAGAAGGGGGGGAGAAAACGCTAATTGATGAATAATTAAAGCTTGAGCTACAGGGCATAATTGTGACATTTTGTTTCAATCAATTTAGAAGTGCAGGGAAAAGTGCACTTAGGAAACTAATGGCGACTGTGTGGATGTCCACTGAAAAGTGCCATGAGACTCAGTCATTTATTATACAGCCCTCAGTCAAGCTCAGCCATTATTCTAGAGCAGTTGCCTCAATTTCCAAGTGATTGTGCACTTGGCGGGCGTTAATGTGCCTCACAAATGGTAGGCCTATATGGACTCCCCGTGAAAGGAGGAGAGGAGATAGTGTAAACAAGTCTGTTTCGGTCTGATGTTACTAAATTACTTTCTTTGAGGTAAATGCACCAACAAGCAGAAGCTGTCAAGAGAGCCACCCTCTCGGCCTTGATAAGACTGTATTTTATTCAAACATCAGCAAAATCAATCAACCAAAAGACAAGGCTCTCCATACAGCATTTCTCGAACCATCCACATGTATTACAATCATAACATCTTTGTAAATCATTAAACTTTTGAAATGTGAATCTACATTTGCTGGACCAGCAATTCTTCCCCAAAACATTGACCCACTCAAGAGTTTTTTTTTATTTCAGGTTCGTAACGTTTGAATGCTTTTAGCTGATACCATTAAAATATTATTGTTTAGCTGTCGCTTTTTAAATGCTTTTTAAATGATATTGATTTCAAACAACAGTTCAACGAACAAGTTAATTTTGAGTGAAGGTGCGGTCACATCACATTTACCTTTGTTAAGTGAATTGTCGAGGACGAAATCCAGTCATTTCAATAGAAATCCACGTGTGAAGGCGAAAAAATGATATAGCGATAATGAAAACTATTACAGTAAGTATTGTTGAATAATAACCAAATAATAAAATTATCCACCCCTAACCTATAGTAAAGGATTAACAAATTATGATGCAATAAACAAGGTCTAATTTAATCATGTCCATCTCCCCCAAAACAAAGAAAACATCTTTCACTAACATACATGTCTGTCTATATAAGTTTATATAGTGTATATAATGAGTTGGATTTGTAGTGGGTGTTATTATAGCACAATTCATAACACCCCACCCTGGACCTCACTAATTTTCAAACCCTTCTTATATGGTCATATATTGTATACACACACACACACACATTTAATTGGTCTGGCTCTGAAAGAGACAGATCTTTATAATTGTTTTTTTCCTTGTTTTTTATATTTTTGTGTATAAGTGTATTTTTTATTTTCAAATTCATACAAATAAACTGACAAATTGTACTGCAGACTGACTAACTTTGAGTATTTGAGTGAAAAGTTTCAGAACTGTCGGACCATATCAGCACTCACTGAACTCAGCCAATTAAATGCAAGGAACGGAACTGACTATTTGCATTATATTTGTTGTGTCACAATGTTCATAGCTCATATTTTACTTAATGATATTCGGCAGTTATTAAGGCAACTATTAAGAGAACTCACAAATCTCAATCTGCATAGTGTAAGCTTAAAATACATAGAGGCTAGAGGGCTTTTTGTTAATTAGTTTGTGTATATTTACATTTGTGTGTGCATTAGGAATCACACCAGACCGAGTATTTCTTTGTGTGTCTAGTCTGAAACAGCCTGCCTTTGTGGCAGAGCCCAGTGGCAGCCATTACTCAGTGCACTGGAAACAAATGGTGCACCAGTCTCCTCCATCTCTGTAGCTGGATTTTGAGCGCCCGAGGACAGCTTTGAGGCTACCAGAGCAGAGTTTACCGCATGATCTGTGGCCTTTGCATTACAGGCAGATCACCGCTCCATTTTAGAGAGAGAGAGAGCATCTGAAATGAAACATGCATTATTCCAGAGAGCAGATGTTAGGGTCCTGGAGCAGCAGGACCGCCTCGGGCCCTGTCTGGTGTCAGCGTGTGTGTGCGGATGTGTATATGTGCGTGAGCAGCTCTCCTCTGTCAGACCACTTTGTTAAAACAGAGCCCAGCCTTTCCCCTTGTTTTGCTAACCTCGTTTCACACAAACACTCCACTGTTGTTTTCATACATCAACGATGTGGGAATGTCATGACACGTCTGGTGTGCCCGAGCCCCTGTTTGTGGGCATTTGTGCCGCCTGAATAGAGAGAATGTGTTTGATTGACATTAATAGCAATGCAGAATATCTGTCAGCGGAGAAAATGTCACACAGTGGGAGACGCAGTGGAGAACTGAGAGCATTATTCCTGTACACTCTGAACATGTATGCCATATGTTAATTAGGAAGTCTACACTGATATAATTACTGAAAGGGAATATTGCCTATGGTGAGAATATCTCCTCGCCACCTCATGGGGAACGTAAAGGAAGATAAAGTAGGTGTGCATAAATTTTCATTTACTAGCCTTGAAACGGGAAGAGTAATGTTGGCAAATTCACTCAGGATGATCTATTGGAAAGCCGGAGCTTTATTGCATTTCTTCTTTGTCAGACTATTTAAGCTCCTATCAAGCCCTCACACACAAACATGCGCACATTAAGAACGCTTCAGTAGCTACGTTAAAGATTAGATCTCTTTAATTGGGTTTCGTTTGACCCATTTCATAGATTTCACCGTAATGCATGACGGCACCACTTATAATGGAAAACAGAATTTCCCCACTTAAATATTAGCAGTGATCGGTTGCACAATGTATTCAACTTATTTACATGCAATCTGTTACTTCACTATCTATCATATATGCAACATGAATTGTTTATAATATAGCACTGACAAGGCTTTATTGTCACCATGACAGATCAGCCAAAGGAGGTTTCATCGCACCATATTGCTGTCATAATCTCTAACACGCATGTAACCTGAATGAGATTGCTTTGATTGTGCTTTGCCCGAGGCATCCCTGCTCATCTCTCCAGTCTCCCGGGTCTATCTTTATACCCCTGAATGTCCTTGAGCGCTGGTAAGAGAATTTGACCCTTTTTAATTATAAGAACATGCACTGAAAGAGTAAAAACACTATTACATATTTATCTTTTTTTCTCCTTTTTTTATGTTCAAATTGTGTAAGTACATTACATCTCACCTCATAGAAAAGTGGGGGAAAAAGGTTTCTGATTACATTCTGACCAAATCATTACTTTTATACAGATATGCCAAATCTCTAGGGAGAACAGCTCTACCCCTCTGAATATGAATGGTGTGGGTCGATTTTTAGTCCTACAACCAGACCTGTTATCTTTTGAGTTCAAGTATTAAAATTAGCATCATTGATTGGTGTATTGGCCTGCTTCTGAGAAGGGGAAAAACAGCTACTCAATACCACGCAGTGAACCACTGTCAAGCTAAGAAGAGCACTCTCCAATCAGGGAAATCTATTGTCTGGCATCTTATGCTGAATGAGGGCTCTCCTATCGAGCTGCTGGCATGGCACCAAGGCGTTGTCAACATGATGGCTGCACAATCAGTCTGTCACACTTCTTCTAGGCACCACTAGGGGGCAATGTGTCTCTCTGGTAAACATCCCAACAACAAGCAGGATTCAAAGCATTGAAGCAGAGCCTGTGAAAGCATCTAAATGAGAAAAGCATACACTAAACAAAATGGCTGAGGAGGACTGGAGATGTGCCAAAATGTAACCAGAAAAATATGATTAATCAGGAACACTGAAAATAGGATTGTTTTTAGGCAGTGCTTTAGCCCAAAAAGACTTCAATAGAAGGTTTTGACTGAGCGTCAAGCTTTGCAGATTGTCATATTTTATTTTATATAGGCTATAATTGTGCCTAAAATCAAAGCCAGAGCTCAGTGTTTAAAGAAAATGTGGTGTTCATTTGGTATATTGATATTTTTTCTATAAAAAAACAAAAAGTAAGAAAGAAAAAGGCACATTCAGAAGCATCTCAGCCTTGTAAGGCTTTGTTTTTCTGCCTCGGCAGTACTGTAAGTGTGTTAGACAGAGTGAAGCACGGAGGCTTTGAGGTGAAGATGAGGCTATACCATCATTGGCCCTCTCCTCATTAGCTGCAGCGCCACAGAAAGGCCCTTTCACTGTGGCAGTTTTGGGTCATTCGCCCCTTTTTCCAAGTGCAAAAACACCTTGTGTTGTTAAGAGCAAGAAAACACAGAAGAAGCAAGAAAACTTCAAAGAGCAAATAAGCTTTAATCTTGTTTCTTGCTCTTTGAGAGTTTCAGTAGTCACAATAATGACTGTAGACTATCCATAGGGAATTATAAACCTGGGCCTCTTTCGTACTTTTGAGAGGCTTTGTTTTTGCTCGGAAAGTTGGTTTTCAAGTTTTGTAATTTGTAACAAACTACAGCGGATGCACTGAACCAAACAATCCTTTGATGCGCCTTGGTTGAGAGAAAAAGAAATGGGAAAAAAGGTCAGCGAATTCTGTGCAAAGACACTGGGGATGATATGAGCATTGAGTTACTAGGGACGAGATTCTCTTCTAAAAGTCCATCATGCTGCTATTTAAAGCAGACATGAAATCAAAACTGAATTTTTGGTGCATATTTTATCAGTTTATCAGTGTTTATCAGTGCTTCATTCTGAAATGACCTTTCTTTTTGGTTATATCACTCTTAAAAATATAGGTAACTAAAGGGGGTGATGCAGTAGAACCATTTTTGTTTCCCCTTTCAGATTCCTTAAAAGTAAAAAAAAATTCTCAGTATTAAGAATATTTTAAATCTAAAAAAATGTTTACACTATAAAGAATCGGAAATGTTCTATGGATGTTAAAGGTTCCTCAAGGAACCGTCAATGCCAATAAAGACCCTTTATTTTTAAGAGTGTAAGCCCAAAACATAATATTTAACCAACTGCCACATAGCTATATAGATTTTAGGCTGTTTAGCTAGCTATTTTTTTTAGCTATTTATTTTATTTTCCCTCACCACTTCTTGACAATAGTAGTGTAATGATTATTCATGTTAATCATGTAATAAAATATACAGTGGTAACATAAAATAACCCCTTTACCTCTGGGAACGTCATGATGTTCTTGAGAGTGAACTTGACCTCCTCAAAGGTGGATGTCAGTGTTGTTTCAGGATGAAGTCCCCCAAGTCTTATTTTTCTCTCTCCTTGAATATCCTGTTTCACCCAGAAATATGTCACATTAAAGTCAAAGCCAACAAAAGTTCCATGGCTATATGTATGTAATCATTGGGTACATTTATCCACTCTACAAATCAGATTGAATAAAAAAAATTAAAAAAAAGCATGAGTCTTGAAGTCTAGGAATGACTGACAGGAAAGTTTGACTCAACAACAATTTCAAAAAAAAAAAAAAAAAAAAAAAAAAAAAAATTAGCTCTACATTTGCCATAAGTATTTCCTTTGCTTGTGGAAATCAAGTGTTGTATGTCATTTTTTGCCAGTCAGCATAATGTCTTGACCATCCCAGTGTAGGTGCCTGTGTCTACTGTCTGCATCTCAGTAATATAGGTCTGTTTTTCCCATCATTCCCTGATGGCTCACATGGCCCGAGGATCGTGCTCAAAGTGAGAGGCAGCTGACACCAGCACGTCCCAGGTAGAGGCATCTGTACGCTGGATTTTTTGGGAACATGCTGCGCCTGTGGCGTTCTACCTCCACCAGCTCAACATCTGTTTCATATGGAGGGACAGGAGCAATGTCCTTGAGGAACATGTCCACTGTATTCATTAATCTCTCTCTCCCACACTCTATTTCAGTAACGCTCCACCACAGCATCAGTCATTTCCCTGTCATATGTTACATTTACCCTATCACATTGCCATATGTCTGGCTCATATGTGCACACATGATTAGACTTAAGAGGAAAACAGGATTTTGATATTACGCACAGCCCAGAATCATATTAAAGGACACATTATTCACCAGTTTCTCTCACTGTACACTAGGTCACAGATTTTCAACCACAACCATTATGTTTTTGTTTTCAATAAATGTAGCATATGGGAGCCAGAGTTTGCTCCGGCAGGTGTGTTTGTGGAAGGGAAAGCGCTCCGATCGCTGGTGACGGGCGGCACTGCAGCCGTATGTGCTGGATCACAGCCAGCCTAATTGGAGCACCTGGCTTAAGTCAACCCCCTCAACTCCCACATTAATGCTACTGCTCTGGTAATGCAAGGAACATTTCCAAAATGAGACGATGAAGACTGTGACCCATTGAGACTGATATTCAGACTGTCTAGTTAGGGTTAGGGTTAGACTGTCTATAACTAGTAGAGAATAGAAACTCCTGTGAGATGAGCTGGCATGGTTGAACATCTTGATTTAGCTGATTATTTTTGAGGCCATGATATTCAAGAAAGCTGATGAGTCCACATTTCTCATGATTACACCATACAACATTAGAATAGACTAAGACTGAAACTTTTTTTAAAAATACTTTTTGCTCTTTTTGTCACTTTAATTTCTTACCACAAAACCAGTCTTAAGTCGGTGGGGTATATTTTTAGCAATAGCAAAAAAAACATTGTATGGCTCAAAATTATCGATTTTTCTTTTATGCCAAAAATTATTAGGATATTAAGCAAAGATCATGTTTCATGAAGATATTTAGTAAATTTCCTACAGTAAATATATCAAAACCTAATTTTTGCATTGCTAAGAATTCATTTGGAAAACTTCAAAGGGGATTTTTTCAGATTCCGGCTATTCAAATAGTTATATCTCGGCCAGATCTTATCTGATCCTAATAAACCATACATCAACAGAAAGCTTATTTATTCAGCTTTCAGATGATGTATACAACTCAATTTCGAAAAATTGACACTTAAGACTGGTTTTGTGGTCCAGGGTCACATATGAGAGTTACAAGGTAACACTTTAGTATATAGGGACCAGTTCTCACTATTTACTAGTTGCTTATTAGCATGCCTTATATTAACATTTTGGCTGTTTTTTTAGTGCTTATAAAGCACATAATCTGCATGACCATACTGTACATCCCTAATCCTACCTAAAACCTAAACTTAACAAATACAATACTATTAATAAACAGCAAATTAGGAGTTTATTAAGGCAAAATGCTTAGTTAATGGTTTGTTAATGGTGAGAATTGGACCTTAAAATGTGCATTCATCATGGAAGATTATTTATTAGAATAGTGTCTTGATGTTTGCTCTGTGATTAAAGAAGGTTATTATTTCAGATATTTTAAAATAATTTAAAAATTATAAAACTAATACAAATGAATGGAAATTTTTGTAAAAAGAGAATTATTTTCTTACCCCACAGGCAAATTGTTTTTTGACATTTTTTAAGCAAACTTCACAAAATCTTGTTATATATTTGCTTAAAATTGGGTAATAAAGAATAAATTCAAGATATATTAGGTATTCATATATTTTAAAACTAAAAATAAATAAAAAATGTAAAAAGATCAGATTTTTTAATTTAGCTTATTATATAATTTATTTATCTATTTATTTATTTTCATTATTTATTTTGTAAACTACCCAACATAAAGTTGGACTGGTGATAATCAGTGGAATATTTCCTAAAACTTGTGCTAATGGTGTTATTTGTATTAATATTTAGATAAGTATTTTAAATTTTTTATATTTTCAGTTTTCTTTTTTAAATTTTAGATAAAGTTTTAGTAATGTAGCTGTGTGTAACAGTAATTTTTATTAATCCTAGTTTGCACACACACACACACACACACACATATGTGTGTGTGTGTGTGTGTATATATATATATATATAGTATATATATATATATATATATATATATATATATACATATATATATATATATATATATTATTAGAATATTAATTGTTATTCTAATCATCTTCATATGTGTCCATGTGTTCATTGGAACACCTTCAATTAATCTTCCTTCTTCCTGTGTTCACAGGTTTCTCTTAACAGGCTGGTTTGGTAGGACAGCTCTATACAGCTGTCTAGAAGTGCCAGCTTGATGTGTGTCATGCAAATGATCAGTCGAAAGGAGAAAATTCCAGCATGTTCCATCTTTGATGCATTCAAGCCAGTCAAAGAGGCAGAAACCTCCTCGGCTCATTTGAATAAATCACTCTCACTGAGACAGACAAAAGACCATCTGTAAATATTTATCTGGAATCTATATAATTAAACGGGCAAATGCGTTATGTCAAACGTGTCAGGTCCTTCGCACCGCTGAATAATACAGTGGAACAGCTTGGTCAAACATTTGTTTTAGATCTGGGTGGCATCAGTCATTGTAGATGGATGGCTGGGACAGAGGGTGAGGAAATCACACTGCTGAGCCCAGCGACTCACTGCTGGAGGGAAACGCAGGCTATGAAAAACAAAGATGTATAATACTGAAGAAATTATAGAGGGTAGTAAATCTCTGCATGATTAAGGCAAGCATGACATTGAATGTGAGGGTGCAGCTACGAGCCGCCCGAGGGAAGAGGTTTAGTTGGCATGTAGGCTCATTTACATGGGCTACTGTCACACATTTATCTTGTATCCGCAGGGCAAACGCTGAATACAGCTGCAGACCTGCACTGCCTACAGGTTCTGTGTGCTAAGTATGCCTCAGTATGTTGTTCTGCATCCCTTCGTGAATCTGCATCCCTTCTTCATGAACTGGCATGCAGCTTTTGATCTGGTACGATATCAAACAGAAATTATTACATTTTTACAATTCCTGACCTTCAATTTGTTTCCTGTCAACTAAATTGTTATGGATATATTTTTTAGTAATTTTAAATATATTTCTTATATTGTAAAAATACATTTATAACATAAACATGGTTGAATCATATATGCATTTAGAAAATAATAGTGTGAATTTAAAATTTTATGGCAACTTTAAGTATTATTATTATTATTTTAACCAGCTGTAAAATTTCAACCAATATGACAAAAAAAGTGAGAAATAAATTTTGATAGTTCCCATAATTTCACCCAAAAGCCATATGTAGGAGCCAGGTTGGCTCTTTAATCTGTATATTTCTATTTCTTCCATTTATTTCTATTTCTTTTATTTGTTGGTTTTGTTTTTGTTATTGGTTCTTTCTTTCTATATATATATATATATATATATATATATATATATATATATATATATATATATATATATATATATATATATATATATATCTATATATATATATATATATTTATTTTTAGCTGTAATATTTTTGTGCTGCCAAAGTCAGCTTGTTAAATGATAACTTAAATATTTTCATATTTAATACAGATGAGTTTTACAGTTTAAAAAATTTACAAAATATTCTATATCAAAGCCTAAAACTAAAAGTTTATGGACATTTGTTTTGTATTACTTTAGTTCAATTAGGAATCATGAAACTGCATTTTAGTTTAGTCCCAGTTTTCCAAATTCATCTACTTTTTTATTATTTCAGTTCAAAATTGTAATTTAGTTTCCATTTTAGTTAATTATATCACTGCTAATATGCAACCACCTGGTAATCATCCTGTGCCAACTGCATAAACCACTTAGACTAGTCTTAAATGTTAGTCATCCAATTTTTCTTTTCTTTAAGACTGGTCATAACCTTTTGAATTCAGATACATAAAATGGTATATTTGTTTAATTTGAATCCGAAAAGTAAGAATTATTACCACTTGGTTAACTGCTAGTTAGTCAAACTATTTCTTAAGACACAGTCTTACCATTGTGACTAAAGTTTATGCAACTGGCCCTAGAATCCCTAAGCAACTACAGTACCTCACAATGTCCGGCAAGTGCGGAAGAAATGTTCTAAACATCATCAAAAACACCTAAGCATTCGCATAGCAATGCCCTGAAAACCACTTTAGGATTGTTCCAGTGAGTTCTACACCAGTACGGCTCACATTTCCATTAGAAAATATAAAAATCCAGTATTTTTGCCCTTGTGAGGGTTTGGAGGATGAAATCATCTATTAATGCATGTGAAGGTGAAGATGAAATAGCTGTGGCATGCGAGACAGGATCTGTCTCACGAGGGGTTAGAGGTGTCATCTCTGCCACTGGATTGATCAGAAAGAGTGTGAATAGTGCGGCACTGTACCAATCCTGACAAGACTTGCTCATATGCTCTTCATAATCTTGCAGCTGGAATTAATTCTTTTTTTTCTCTCTCTTTTTTTTCTTAAGAGAGCCCAGAGCTCAGATGCATATTTCAGTGTGATTTCAAATCATCTGAGGGACTTGGGTGGGATTCCCATGTGAAGATAAGGTGCCTTTTAAGTCTCAAAGCTATAAAAAATTTAATTTACTGAAAAATCAATTCCACATTTTGAGGAATCGTCCATCCATACAGATTCCCATTCCAACAGGGGCCACTTTTATCACATCTCATCAAAGTGTGACCGAGGGAGGCGGTTTATTTGCTTCCCGGAGACTCTGTAGGAATCTGAGCTATGGCGCTTGTCAGCGTGAAATATGATTTGGGGGCCTGATAAGCAGACTTTGAGAGCATGCTAATTTTAAAAGCGGCAGATGCGTGATTGCTGCATTTCGCATTGAGACCCAAGATCCGTTTACCTGCAATGCTGGCTTTGTGTGTTTTGGATGCTTTCTCTCCATCCCTAACTCCATGGCGCACCTGCTGGGTACTCACGCTCCCTCACCCCTCCCTCTGTGGCCTGTGAGAGATGGATGGCTCGTCTCTCTCCCGGGCCCTCTTCCAGGTGTGGAACAGCTGGGGAAGACCGTGGTGGGGGGACGGCAGAGATGAGGATGGGGGGAGAGCGCGGCAGGAGCTATAAATTGCGCAGGAACTCTAGGTACTTAACACCAGCATGTCTCTCTAGCACTATTAATCATGCGCAGGAGCTCAGGTGTGTCCTGTCAGTCCTCTGGCCGTCAGCTGCACTTATTCACCTCCTATCCTTCTCTTGCTTTTTCACCCTTCTACGTTAGCTCTCTTATACTCTATATTTCTCGTTCGCCTCCCTCCTTGTGCCGTTACTCTTGTGTGTTCAGGATGGGGGTGGGAAGGCCAGACAGAGCCCCACTGATTTATGACCTCTCTCTGGTTGTTTATTTGGTGGAATGAAAGGCACATCACCAGCTTTGCCACACTGAATTTCTCACATCCTCCATTCCCTAAGTGATCAGTGCAGTTGTGTGTGTGAGAGAGGAAACTTGAGTAAAGATCCAATGAGGATAAAAGTCCAATTTATGTTCTGTTTGAAGTCCTGTGGTTGACTTGCTCTCAAATTCAACCCAACAATCTATCCACCTTATTTTTAGGGAGTGTTTCAAGGCTTCCGGTGTCAGCTGCCTCTAGTTATTCTAGTCTGTTATGCAGCTTGATGTTGCAAACTGGTATTTATCATATTTTAATTGATCATATTATTTTAAGTGTGAAATTGCTTCTAAATGATAACAGTTTATTTAAAAAAAAAAAGTTAATATTGTGCTAATATTGGTCTTGAGTAACTTTTCAGATGCAATATTGCAGTTACTTCGTCTATTTTTGCCCCACCATTGCAAATAGTTCTAAACAAAGCCACAGCAACCTTTGCATGTATCTGAGCTACACACAGCAGTGCTACTCGCAGAATAAATTTGTATTTAAAAAAAAAAAAAAAAAATAGGTTGATTGAATCATTCAATGACTCACTAATAAATAGCTGTTTCTTACCTGAATTATTCAGTTTTTTAAGGAATCTTTTGAGTGAATGATTTAAAGACTTACTTATGTTTTCTTCCTGAATGAATCATTAGCCCCTTTCGCACATACAGTCTTTACTGGTAAATTACCTGTAAATTACCATTAAGAGATCATGTGTGAACAGGACCTTTTCAAAATAAATTGCCAGGATGAATTTACCGGTATGATAAGTTGCAACATTACCAGTAAATTACCAGTAATGTGCACTATGTGAAGACAGGACGAGATTACTGGCATGAGCACATATGAGTTCAGACATAAAACGTTTACTCTGGGCCAATCATAACATTAAGACACAGAACATTCAGTGCTGTTTACGGAAGTCAAAGAAAAGTCTAAAGTTGTCTAATTACACGGTGACTCTGGGCCAAAAGCATCTTTAAAAAGACAGAACACAGAACAGCATGGTAAATTTGTTCCGGTAATTGTACGGCAATTTACTGTTTTTAAAGATTCAATGACTCATTCATAAAGACATTCACTTGTTGCTACCAAATGACATAAAAGGACTATAACACAGTTTTTCAGTTCATGAGTGAAATAAGGCCTGTGTTTAATGTAAATTGACAATACTTGGACATTTTTCTCTACAACATGAACACACACCCATATGGAAAACACAACATTTGCAGTGATTATGTTTATTTTTAAAAAATGTATTTTTGTAATTAGTGGTTATATAAGAACGTTTAAGGTTTGTGAGTATGTCTAGTTAATGCTGTAGAACAAAACGCCAAAGTATCGTCAACTTGTTTACCACAGACCTCATTTTACTCGTGAACTGAAAAACCCCATTCATAAATCTTAAGAGAATCAGTAGAGAATTTATCTTCCGGGTTTTGACGCCTCGTTCTTGGTGTGAGTGGGTCTTAAAGATGTATAAAGCTCTGTTGGAATGCAGCGTAACTAACTGTTATATAATAACTATGCATTTAATGACTGTATAAAATAATATCAAAAAGTCTAATTATAATTAATAAGAGCAATAATGAATGTTTACTGTATACACAATAAATACATTTGTCTCCGAAAGAGGAGAACACATATGTTGGGCAGCACCTGACCCAGCTGCACCACTGCATCGCCTCTTGCTGGCAAACTGAAAGTCACATTTATTTGCAACCATTTATCAACATAATAAGCACTTGGGAAAACACAGTGTATGGCATCTCTGTTTACTCAGAAACTTGCCCGCTGAGATCTCTTTAGCAGTATTTTTCAAAACAGTTTACAAAACAGATTACAAAAAATGTATCAGCTGGCTGCAATATTCTGACGATGGCAGCCTGGATTGTGTTGGTGTGATATCTCACATGAGAAATCCTCTGTGGAAGACTATATTAACAGAATGATGGATAGCACACAGCCCCGCTCCTTGAATTCAGACGTTTCTGGTGCCAAAACCCTGGTGGGTTCATGGAAAATTCCTGGAACTATGATGATTCAACGGACCCAACGATGATTGAACCATTACTACCGAGGCCTAGAGTATTTCTCCATAAAACATTGCACCTAGATCATGAGACGAGCCACGCGACTGTTTCACAGCTGCATTCGATTCAAGCCTAGCCAGCTGACAGTATGCAGAGCACATCCAGCGAGGTCTGAAAGTTGTGGGTTCCATATGCCTCCTAAAGTTTTATTGTGCACTAGGCTGGCTCTCGTAAACACAAAGTTTGTATTTAAGTCAGCAAGTGCTGCCCTGTGTGTTTAGAGCAAGCTGTTCCTATGAAGAAGGGGCTCGGGAGCCATGAAAAGCATCAATCACGCTTTAAACACACAGTGGGTAGCAGTCGGCCTGGTCCTCACTCTGCTCTCATTAGCCATCAGTCATCTCAGCTGGGTAAGGCCCACAGCTCTGGGCTTCTGGCGATGTGCATGTCGGCACTTTTCTTGCAATCCAGCTCCAGTTCAGTTTCAAGGGGCCTGCGGGTGATTCTTCTGTGCTGTTTTCTTCTCTGCATTTCCAGAGCTGTGTTTCCACCCCTGACCTGTTCTCATTTATGCACACCATATAGGTCACTTCTCAACTCCAGTCCTCGGGACAAACCTCCCAGAATATTTCAGATGTCTCACTAATTAAAACACCCCACTGAACTCATCAGCTTGTTAGTGTGTTCAATAGGGAGACATCTAAAACATTCTGGGAGGTTTGTCCCGAGGATTGGAGCTGAGTTGATGCTTCAATTACAGTTTTCATGTGTAACACCACCTAGACTATTACTGTTACTATTACATTTTTAGAAAATCTCTCAATATAAAGTACACACAGTAAATCTGAATCACCATTAAATAAATAAATAATGTAATCAAACATTTGTGATGCCCGTTTCGCTAACAAAAAGTGTTATTTAAACAGATTATTTAACCGATTTTTATAAAGAGTTTATTCAGAGTCGACGGTGAGATTTTTGGGAGGAGATCTTGAATCATAGTTGAAGTTTAAATCATACTGAATCGTAAAAAACAAACATTTGATACACTCTAGTGTAATAACAAGTATGAAACACTGTATATTTCTAAATATGTATATTACTAAATATTTATTTCACTATAAAACATCTAAAATGCATCATGGCGTCTCAATCGAGTGAAACATTTGTTTTTAAATGACTAAATTGTAGTGAATTGTGTTGACAAAACTGGTACACTTCAGCCAGTGGTCCGATTCAAATTAACGCTGGCTTCCTAAGAGTCATTTGTTTTGAATCTCATCAAATGACTCTTATGAGCAGTTCAGAATCACTCAGGCTCATGAACTCATGCTGTGTCCAGATATGCCTACTTCTAAAGTATAGTATATGCAAAAAACAGTATGGCAAAAGAGTAGAATGTCCAAATTTATACTATTTGTAATTTTATTTTATTAAAAAGATTTATATTTACATATTTACAAGAAAATACTCTGATTAAGAATCTACCATGTAAACAGATTTTTGATTACCTTAATCTGGCTAAAGTCATAATTGAAGTAAACACCAATTGAATTAAGACATGTGGAGTATTCCTATCTTAGTCGCATTGTTAAAGTGCAGAATAGACATGTAAACACCTTAATCACATTAATACCGTCATGTAGGATATTTCGCATTTTGTGACAGGATACACACACGGCAGTGGTCAATCGTTTGACGGCAAATAAAAGAGCTTCAACACCGCCATCGTCTGAATGCACATACAAATAATTAACTTGCACTTGAAGCTTTCATAAAATTAAAAATAAAACGTCCAAAAATGTACATGGCATCATGACGAAGACAAACTACAGCTGCGTCCCAAATGACGTACTATACATTATGCACTCATACACTTTGTACTTATGCACTATGTACTTAACCATGTAGTGTATGAATTATATAAGGTTATTTTGTCATTCATAATTGGAGTCTGATAGCCCCTCCCCCTTCGTTGCATAATTAAAGCTGCGACGGTTGAGTGCATGGTGTGTCCAACATTCCACACTTCGTTTTTTCGGTTATTTAAGTGCATCATCCGGTTGTTTAAAGTGCACTTTTTCTTTTTGGAATTTTCAGTGTGAACTCACACTATTTATACTACAAAACATCATAGAATAGTGCTTAAGCATGCGATTTGGGACACACTTTATATGTTAATACGTGAAATTCCGGCGGTTACACTGGATGGCGTCACGTGGGAACGTAATGACGTGTGCCATTAATCGAATTATGTACTATAACATGTAAAACAGGAACATGAAAGGAATCATAATATTGTCTTATTTAGAATAAGGTAAATAATTAGATTACTGATGTAAACGTAGTCAATGTTTGATTTCGTTGTTCTGACTTGTATAGATACCTTCCTATAGCCTAGATTTATAATGTAGATTTACAACTGAATCACCCAAACTAGATCCTAGTTTAAAAAGGATGATTTTAGGTTGATATTTGAAACCAGAGATTTATGTCCACCACGAACTATAATGGATTACACATTTTCTCAATGTAGCAGATTTTAAGACAGTGTGAGAAAGAGCAGTGTTGTTTTATTTTTCACTGGATAAATATAGGCTTGAGCTCTTCAGCCCCTGGAGATAAACGGCAGATATATTTCTGCTCTTTTTTTCTTCCTTTCTTGCCCTGTTCATCAGCAGGGTGCCGTGGAACCATTAGCTGACATTTAAGGAGTGCTTTTGTCACTGCCATGCAGCCTTTTTCTCCTTCTCTCTCCATCTCGGCCCACATCCTCTGTCTAGGATGATGGAGGGTCGGCTACATGCATCATTCAGGCCTGGGTGGAGATGCAGTACTCCACTTCCTTAATAATGTCATTTTGCTTGAATGGTATTAACAGATTATCCAGGCCCAGGGCAGTGAGGCATGTGCTGGGGAAAGATAACCTTGTGTTCTGTAATTTAATCAAAAATGTTTTCTCCATGGAGTCACTTTGCCCCCACCATAACAGCCCTAATATGCTCTCGTACCCCCTAGTTGTATTCCTCTGTTGCGGAGCAAAAAAAAAAAAAAAAAAACCCTATTACAAGAGTTTTGCGAAGCTTCTTCAGCGAGGTGTTTTTCGAATCACTCAGCGCCTCATCCGTGGACATGGGCCTATAAACAGGCTTAGATGAAATCAGATTTAAAACCTCAAATTTAGCTGGGCTGCATATCAAAGAGACACTCTCGCTCGGCTCTCAAAGGCAGAGCGTTATTTTCTCCTCCGTCACTGTAGGCCTACAGTAATATTCCTCGCCACATATCGGGTTCAAAAAAGCACGGTGAAATTCTGCGACACAGTTTGATTTAGAGGCAAAAATGTAAACCATTTAGAGGCGAACTCTTTATGGAGTTTAATCCTACGTTCCATCCCTGGAAGCCGAATTTATATCCCGCATTAGCTATCGTCTCGTCGGAGTATTGCTCTTCTCCTCGCGCGATCGTCTCGGAGGCAGACGGCGGCCCTATCGCTCACGAGCACATGCACACACGGGCTTTATGGGCTTATCTCATCTCATGCAGCCAGTGCTAGGCGGCAGCTCGGTCCTTCGGGCTACTTTACTAATAACCTTTTTCTTATCATGCACTCTCCACCTCTGCCTGTGATCAAAGACCCAATTAATGGAGCGGGGAAAGGTGAAGCATTCAAATAATAGAGACAGCTGTTTTTCTCTGTTTGAAAGAATCCATTTGTATTGTTATCGGTGGAGAACAGTTCTCCAGACCTCACTTAATTGAGGGTCTGTCAGTTCTCGCCACTTGATAAAAAACGAGAGTTGAAATGTTAAAGGTGGTAAGTGGCAGGAATATCACAGTGTTTCAACTCATCCTCGGCTTTATGATCTCTTAAATGGTAATAAAAGCAGATAAGAAGCGTGAGAGCTTCACAAAAGCATAGACCTCTCGGAAGATTTGTGTGATTCTCTGAAGGTTTTGTCACGGCTGAGCAAACGACGATTCCTGGGGTTCATTTTGGCGTGGGGTGGGGGGCGGCCTGCATTTATAAAGGCTTTCGGCCGGGATGAAGGTAATTGCTGGACTAAATGTGTTGCCTTGTCAATGTTGCTGTCACATTTCTGGACAAAGTGGGCTGAATATTGGACGTATTAACATTTCAACATTAGGTAAAATGTAAAATGGGGGACATGGGAATTAAGTGACACTTTAAATACAGACCTTCCATGCTAATAGCTTCCCTTCGGAGAGCATTTACTCTTCAGTTCCCAAGGCCACTTATGTTGGGTGTAGCCGGCATTTCAAAGCCTAATTTTATCTCAATCTTTTCTCCATTCACATATACATATATAGTATATACTGAAGCACAATTTACTCAGTCTTTAACAGTAGGTCTCTTACTTGAAGTAAAGTTTCAGGTTTGGACACATTTGTTGTAAAAAGTCCATTTGAATTGAGCTTAGAAAGGCTGCAAAGTATGTAATTCCCACATCTTTTCACCAGTTCCATTACATTTCTAGTCCTTTGAGGTTTCTATAGAGATTACACATGAAAAAAAAAAAAATATGCTTGGTAAATCATAATTATTTTATATTTAGACATAATTATGACACAAGTCAAAATTATATTGACAATTATAAGATAAAAAGACAAAAAGGAAAAAAAATTGAGAAATGTCCAAATTATATACCCCCCCCCTCAAAAATGTAAGATGAAAAGTCATAATTATGACAAAAAAAATTATGACAAAGTCAGTTCTGACTTGGCAAAACTCAGAAATCTGAGATAAATGGTCAAAATTGTGTTATGTATAATTTATATGTCATAACTATGATTTACCAAAGTGCACACAGGCTTCCACAATGGTGAAATTTGCAGCCTGTGGCAAGCAGAGAATGTCATTAAAAATTACCATGAGGTTTTAAAACGTTTTTAAAATTTATCCAAATTTGTTCTGGCAA
This sequence comes from Cyprinus carpio, assembly GCF_018340385.1. Taxonomy (NCBI): domain Eukaryota; kingdom Metazoa; phylum Chordata; class Actinopteri; order Cypriniformes; family Cyprinidae; genus Cyprinus; species Cyprinus carpio. The sequence continues at coordinate 10,798,726 of NC_056615.1, read as the reverse complement.
TCACTATATATATATATATATGTGTATATATAAAACATTACTACATATTTTCCTGCTTTACATAACCATATAAGAACCCTGTAAATAATTATAAAAACATACTTTTGCTGGTGCTTACTTTCTTTCTGTACCATCTTGAAACTTTGTATTATAGCACTTCTCATGTTCCTGCTGCTTTAGAACAAATTTCTGTTGTTATTTATATTTGAAAGTTGCTAAATGAATGAATGCAAATGATGCATCTGAACAGAATGTACCGTATGCATGTAGAGTATTTAAAACAAAGACAAAAAGAAATCTCCAATGCAGGTATGAACATATTTATTACACAGTAAAGAGTACAACAATACCAGAATCATACTGCAAAGATTCACAGACTGACAGACCATGTACTACAGCCCCCAAAAATGAGAGAATAAAATAAAGAAAACAGATTAAACAAGAAACCACAGTTCTAACATAGTAGACTCAAAAACCATAGAGTATTTGGAAACGGTGTGACAGAGTCCACACCCTCCCAGCCCACCTGTAACCTGTGGTTCTTGTTTACATTAAGTATTGCACAACGACTTTTTAATGAGTTTTTTTTCACAATAAAATTTTCGAAGAATCCTACGACTGCCCGTCCTGAACCCACCCGACCAATTCATTACACTTAATGTTTCCACTGTCCCTTTATTATCCCAAAGTTTAATTCACTTTACAAACTGGAGAAAATAAAAACTTAACACCTGGCAAACAAGGCATGCGCAAATTCACCAGCCGTTACTTTTCGCTCACGTTTGGTGCGAATCCCCCATAAACACGAACCTAAACGACACTGACGAGCGGCCAAGCGTGTCTCACAACAGAAGACAGAAATGGGGGAAAAGGGGATACAGGAGAAGAAGAGGGCAATAGGAATATATCACATTTCTCATCTTTGACCATGGATTGAATTATAGTGTATATCAAATGGAGTCAACACTCTGAAACTTTTTTTTTTTTCTTTAAGTTGACTCAAAGTGATTTGTACACGTGACAAACTCAAAATGAACAAAACATTTTTTTTATGTATTCTATTCTTTTTTTTTCTTCTCATGAGGTCTGCATTGTTACCAAGTAGTGATATGGTTTGCAGCTATATGAGCTTTTAACTTTGGGTTTAAGTCCTGTTCTCATGTGCCCATTTGGTTTGACTAGACCAGTGTCCGCTCAGCGACTGGTGCTCCTAACGTGCTGTCAGAGGTAGACTGAGACTTTTTGCCACAGAGGAAAAAAAGGTTGTAGCAAAACAGACGTACTAGATTGGGAAGGAGGAGGAGGAGGAGTTACTTAAGCTTCATCCGCGCTTATTTTATTCAGGTCACCCTGATTGAACTCACTGCACTAACTATATGTATTTTTCAAAAATAGTGTTTCAAGACAGCTTAGCTGGCAGGTTCTCTGGCGATGCGGACAGGTGTCTTACACCAATGTTTTTTTGGATTATTAAACCGTAGCATGCCAGAGGCCGCAAATGCGACCAGAGCCAGCCACTCCTCCTAAGAGGTCAAATGCACAGCGTTTAGCACCATGGTTTGGGGACGTGAACCGTCAGAGTGCATTTAAGTGCCCATTTAGACCCCTCTTCCTCTTAAGCCAATGACGAGGTTGTTTAGTTTTAGATTCTCACATGGCTTTTAATCTTGAGCTGAAACACTTGAAGGTTTGGTTATGTGCCGTTCATGAACGAGAAGAGCTTCGGTTCGGTTGGGCTGGTTGCCTTTTGGAGTGGCATTCTTATGACGAATCTGTTTTGAGGAATGATACGGAAAGAGAAACAATGACACTCGCCCTGCAGGATCTACATATGGGATCCTCCTTTTCGATTATTGCTCAATCATTCAGACCGTCTCATCCACACGTGAAACCCTCTTTTCTTAGGAACTGCTACATGGTTTGGAGTGGCTCCTCCTCCCTATGAGCTGAATAGGGCTGGTCTTGGCTCTGGACAGGGGAGAATTAAAGGTTTTCGAATGGAAACATTGCTCAGTGTGGCTTCCCCTGATAAACACGTGGAGAAAACAAGAATGCATTGGAGTGAGTCTTTTTTTGTCATATTTAAATCAGGTTTTGGTCCTTCATGTCTGTCTTTGGCTGTCTTCCATGTTAATTATTTTGTAATACTGTGTATCCTGGTGCTCTGCAGTGTTAAAGCTGTCTGTTTTTCACCTCTGCATTTGGAAAGTTAGTTTCTTAGTGTCTTTTTTGTACATTTTTTCTTTTTATGTAGAAAACAAAAACAACATATACCATAGCATTCAGTATGCATATGCATGCACTGTCCTTAACTATTCAAAGCAAAATGTTTAGAAAAAAATGTTAACAAAAGCAGATTGTGATACTTCTGTTTTCTTTTTTTGTGTTTTCTTTTTTTTTTCTCTTTTTTTTCATAGATTTTTCTTCATTTTTTTTTACAAGAAAAGTAAATCACAGATATGTAACAAAGCACTCCAAAGATAACCTATGAAGTTTTTCCCTATGGAAAAGAAAAAAAAAAGAAGCATGCCGAGAGAAACCGTGACAGTGCAAATACATTTATGTACGTCCCATGTACAAAAACATTTATGTTAGCATTCCATGTAACATGCTAGTTCTCAGAAAAAAACATCTGAATGAGACTGAAGTAGCAGCTTTGAGAGATAGCGTTTGTCTTTCGAGGACAATAGGAAAAGTGTTTTTTCTTCTTAGAGAACTACAAGGGGACTAGCACAAACACATACAAATAGAAAAGCAGCTTGCGAGAGAGAGAGAGAGAGCGAGAGAAAAAAGAGAAAATATGTTCTTCCTTTTTGCACCTAGAAAGGCTAAAAAGTTGTGACCGTGGTTTAAACTATTAATGCGTCGTCACAATTGTCCAGCACATGTACAATAAATAACCATTGGAGACGGCACAGGACACAAGTATTTAACACAATGAGATCTAGAAGGGCAAAAAGAAGCAGAACGAGGACGGATGGCAGGGTTAGAGATAGGCAGGACAGGGGAGGGCTCCAACAGCCAGTGATTTATGGGTAATTTCTCAGCCCTTTGTTTCCCAGTGGCTGTCACAGTGAGGTTCTGACAGTCCTGCTCTGGTGGGCTGATGACTTCACTTCCTGTTTTGGGAGCTGATGGAGTGCATTTGGGATCAGGGCTCAGAGCGCATCCTTCATTACGCTGTGCGGTACTCAACATCCAGCACGGGCCCTCCTTGCCCCTACATTCCTCAGTGAAACAGCTTTTTATTTCTCAGACCATTGACCTGGATATAATCCTGCAGAAGAGGGACGAACATCTGCGTTCCTTCACAATCTGCTGCACATCTGCAGAGTTCAGCGCGTGAGCCAGAAACGCTGTCCGCCGTCTACTCCACCATACCCTTCATGGAGTGTTTTTTTCTCAACAACGTTGTGTTGACTTCTTTACAAGGAACGCTGTCTTTTTGTCTTAATAATATTCAGAGTCTTTGCTTACATCAGCTATGAAGTATTTCCTTGGTTTTTGTCATTTAAAGTGTCTTTTAATGAGGTCAAATAGTTTCATATCCCAGCTACTGGATAAAGAGCTTTGAAAACGGAACGAAGGAGGAAAAAAAACGACAAACAGACGGAACAAAGGGGAGGTCAGATATACTCATCGAGAGGTCCCAGCTGTCTACTCCATTTGTCTTCTTATTTACAAGAATGTAAGAGAGCCACAACAACAATAAGCAACATTATCAACAGTAATCGATAATAGCTGTAGTAACAATAAAGAACAATAAGAATTTCAAACAAAGAATATCTTTGCGTTCTCTATCATGGCAAGTCAATATGACCTGAAATGGACCTCCTGTGGGGTGATCGCCCTAAGTACAGTCTCTTCTTTGTTAGTGTGCTAGATTTAGCATTTTGCAGCGAGTGAGGCAGGTGAGTCAGTCCCCGGCCAGCTGAGGCATCAGGAACGGCCCGCTCGGGGCTCTAGCGCGGCGTGGTCTCTATGGTGGAGGGCGTGCCGGGCGTGGCCGAGCGAGGGGTAGTGGCGGACGGTGTGTCCGCGGGGCTGCCGGCGCCACTGCTGGGGGTGGCAGAGGAGCTGACGGTGGCGGGGGTCTCGCCTTGCTGCTGAGCCTGCAGAGTTTGGCCACATACGTGGTGGTGCTTTTCCCAGTCCTTGTGCTGGCAGAAGGAACCGCAGTAACGCGCTGTGTTGCAGCCGCTGCAGGTCTCGCTCGCCTTGCGCCCACAATTCCAGCAGCTCTGCACGAGAAAGAGGGGGAAGGGGGGTTTAAGCTGTGATATATTCAAAAAAACTTGCAATTCTTTCCATGGGTATTATCCCAATTAGGAAATAATGGATGCACAGACCTTTGAGAAAAACGAGCGAAAGTCTCGGCTCATTAGCAGCAAACATTTCCCATTTGACTTTAAGTCTAAATAGAGAATTCTGCTTTATTTTTCTTTGGATCTCCCTGCTTTGAAAACACGGAAATAATGAGCTAGCTAGGGAAAAACGCAGTCATTTTACCCAGTTCCACATGGCGCTATGTGAGGACACATTTGTAACAGGTTAACTACAAAACGCTCAAAGATCACACAGAAACTCAGGTTACCACTGTGGCCTCTTTGTGTTTGTCTCCAGGCCAAATAAGAGCAATTATCACAAAGTCTCGAATGCGTCCCAGAGACAAGAAGCCAGAGTTATAAACGGCTACCGACGCAATCCTCCAGGGACACGTGCATAAACATGGCTCGTGCAATTAAACTCAGATGCGTGCCGCCTTTCTCTGCTAACTGATTAAACGAGCCGTACCCCCGCTGTGCACAGACACTCGGCGCTCCCTTCCCAATTTCCCTCATCCAAATCAGTACCACCTTAACTGTCCACATGTTTCATTTAGAGGAGGAAAAGCGCCGCTCTGCCTGCGGTGATAAATGCAATGTTATATTCCTCGGCTCTGCGTGACACCTGGCTGCATGAGGAATTATCTGGGACACTTTCTCTTCCCTCTGTGCTTTTTATATGATATCCATGTTTTCCTAAAGATATCCACACTAAAGAGATTGAATGGAAGCCATGGAACTAAAACAGCCCGGCCAAGTAAATCAGGCATGTACACATTACATAAAATAAAAGAAAATCCCCAAGATGATATATAATGCAAAAGAAAATCAATTATGGAATATATTACCATCCCAATGAATCATTGTGCAGTATGTGAATGCTGCAGCTGTTCGCTAATACAATAACAATGTGCGGTAGGCGCACAAGCTGTTACCTCACTAGAGTCCTCCTGCTGGTTGATGACTGACAGCGCGTCCTCTGCCGCTTGTCTCTTGGCTTCGGCCACAGTGCGCTCCATCTTAGCTCGCTCAGTGCTGATCATCTCATGGGCCTTGCGCTCGGCCTCTGACACGGCTTTCTGCAACTCAGACATGGCCTGCCTCTTCACCTCATTCACAGCCTCCTGAAAGAAAGAGCACAGTGCTTTTAAGTGTCCAGGGCACAGCAACAGAAACCCAGCAAATAGTTAACTGATGTTAACATAGCATAATCTGTCTGCTGTTCATTGTAAATCAGATTTTTCCATCGAAACTACATCTAAATTAACTGGTTTTACTGAAGTCAAAAATATTGATTTGACTAAATCAACCTGTCAAGATTGTGTTACATCAAGTAAATTTTAAGGGTCAGACCAGGAAGAAATACATAGCTGCACATGCACTTGATATCTCACAACAGCAGACAAAGATGTATATATATATATATATATATATATATATATATATATATATATATATATATATATATATATATGTATGTATGGCAGGCCTCAAAAAAAACAACTGAAAACCACGCTAATGCACATTCAATAAATTGAAAGTGCTTATGCCAAAAACCTTTAAGAACCTCTCTCTCTATATATACACACACACACACACACACACACACACACACACACACACACACACACACACACACACACACACACACACACACACACACACACACACACACACACACACACACACACACTATCACCCAACAATAGTATCTGACATTTTAATTAATTCAAAGTAACTCAACAGCTCATTATCGTGCATTTTGAAAACTATTTTTATGTCGTTTAATTGATCCTATTGGCTTGTTTTGTTCAAATGCAGCTGAGAGATTAATCTGGGGATTAATTAGAAACATCAGTTTTTATTTGAATGGGCTCAGATGACTTTCTGTGTTTGCTGAATAGAAATAAACAAGAAAAAGTGCTTTTGTTTTGCCTCAAACCAAAGACTTGACTGTAGTGCACAAGGCAGATTACAGGTAATCCTTGATATTTTTCCCTCTAAAGTATAAATGTATTTCCTTGAACTCGTACTTTATCTGTACTTTTACATTGTTATCCCATTAACCGTAAATACTTCTGGCTGGAAAACTCATCTCAAGAGCAGACTAGGCTTTTTTTTGTGTGTGTGTTTGTTTGTTTTCATTGTTCAAGGCTGCAGCCTGACTAATTGCATATGCAAATCGGGCAATTTATATTTAAATTATGCATTTCAATTGCACCCCCAAAGGCCCATGCAGATCAGGATATGGCACTTTGTGAGAAAGGGCTTGAATATTCATCACCTACTGTACACAATCTTTCTAAAAAAAAAAAAAAAAAAGGACATTCACCCCTTATTACACTGTGGCAACTTGTGAAGACCGCTTTAAGGCAGTTGTGACTCTTAAACACTTTTAGCTTGGGTTTTGTAACCATCACTAGAGGCGTACAATGGATTTGAAAAAGGCATGCTGTTCTTAAGGAGTTTTAATAGACTTAACTATCATGGTAGTCTGTTGTTCTGCAGAAATGGATGGCTGCGGTTGCGCAGACCCTCCTCCCCAGTCTTAAATATGAAGGATTATAGAGCCAGGGACATTTTCATCAAGACTGGACTGAATTGTGAAACCATGGTGGTTTGGTGCACAAAGTCATCCCTTTTGATGGGCTGAGGTCACGGAAAATGCACCACATTCCCTGATACATTTTACTGCATTTATATATGACTATTCAGATGGACTTTCAATCTGTGGTGATTTGTTTAAGGTGTTACTACCGCCGTTGTGATGCAAAGGCAACATATTAGCTAAAACGAGCAGTCTTAGACTGTCTTTTGTAACGTCACTTTCGTGGAAAGGCTTGTTTGCTTTTATAAAGCCTTTCGTAAGACCACACAGCAAAGACAAACTGCTTTAGCAGATGCCTCTATCGTGTATGAGGCCAAGGTAAACAATCTGCTATTACAGAATCCATCACTTGTCATTTCACACAGATCAACTGCTCTTTAAACAAAGCCTTTTAATATCTTTATCAGTCTTTTAACCAGCTCCTCTGCTGTGATAAAACAGAGTGCAGTGGAGAGCTGAGAGCCTGTTGCACAGCTAATGGCAGGAGTGCTGAAGTGCTGTAAAGGCTGGGAGCACTTATGTGTCCTGTTCAGCCAGAGCAATAAAAGAGCTTTATGATCTGACATCACTGTTGGAATGTGTAGAGGTGCTTCCAGTGAAGCCAATCACTGAACTGCCCAACCAACGACTCAGGGAACATTACAGGAGTCAAACAAAATGCCACAAAAACCCACTAAACCTTCCAAGTGTTTTATCAGCTTCTAAAGATTTTTCATAAGGTTTGCATCAGATAATGTTTTAAATAAAATGCACAATGGCAAAACCTTCCAAGTGTTATATCTGTTTCTCAAGATTTTTGCTAATTTTGGTTTTAAATTAAATGCATGATGACTAAATCTTATTTGTGACTTTAAAAGAGATTTTTTTTCTATTTCTATTGTCATTTTTTGCAAATATGGATGAAAAGAAAATAACAGTAGCTTAAAACGCATTACAGAAATTCAATCTGTGAAATTGTTTATTTTTAATTATTAAATGTATCCTTTATTTATTTGTAAATATGCATTTATTTATTGTTCTTTTGTTTTACTAATATACTAATATGTGTGCTTTTTGGCCTAGTGTCCCAATCTCATTACATATGCATCATTTCTTGTGCATTTAATTTTCATTTTTCCCCCTGATTTTTCACAAGAACAACCGCAATTTCAGGAAAACAACTGTTATGTCGAGATCACACCAGAGTTTGGTGTGACACCAACCAGGTTCCCACCTGACTCTGCAGTTCTGCATACAAATAACTGACTGATTGAATTTCAGAGAGCTTTTAAATCACAGATAGGCTTTGAAAGAGCTCTGTCTGAATAATTTAGCTTTGATTTTCCACCTGTGCTTATGAGTGTGTGTGCATGTTAAAAAAAAAAAAAAAAGAAAAGAAAAGAAAAAAGATGGCATGCTAACCGGCTTTCTTCCAGATTTCTTCAGGTACGTATCCAGACACTGGCCTGTGAAGGAGCTCCCTATGGACGTCTGGAAGAGAGAGAAGAAAGGACACTTCATTTACAATTAACTCAATACATGGTACAACCATTTTCCCAGTCAAAATAACTGATAGATCATTACATTATCATCAGAACAACTGACTGTAAATCTGTTCTTTTTAAAGGGGTCATATGATGCTGCTAAAAAGAACATTATTTTATGTATTTGGTGTAATGAAATGTGTTTATGTGGTGTAAGGCGGAGGTAGTAATACCTCCCATTTTCACCTCAAAATTGGTATGCCTTGTTTATTTGCGTGTGTATATGGGATGGTTTATGCAACCTCTCACATACTGACGTAGAGATGTGGGGGCGTGTTAGAACGAGGCGTTTCAGGGGGGTGTGGACGAGACTCAACTTTTATAAAGAATATCTCTTTGGATCTGAGACTTTAGTCTTTGCAACTTCACAGATCTTCTTTATTCACCAAGAGCTTGTAACACTCCAAAGAGAAAGGAAAATTTGAAATCGCATCATATGACCCCTTTAAGATCAGACATATCAGTTTTAAATAAACTAATTGATGTATGAAATAGAACATAAATTTTCAGGTGATAAAGACATCTCAGACAAACATCTTGTGCTGAATAAGTGTTACCTAAAGCATTGCCTTCTTGGCTGGCAGGGCTCTGCTGTCTGGACTGACTGCTGCTGGAGCTGCTGGTCTTTTTAAGATCTTCAGCATCACTGTAACGACGGATCCAGTAGTTGAGCTCCTCCCGGTCGGCCTCCTGGCACCTCCTCAACACCGTCAGTGAGCGACGTGTCTTCTCCACCATATCCATAATGCAGTTCAGGAGCTGCGGGGGAGAAGCAGGCAGAATGTTACCAACACAACATCTGCTCTAAATAGAAATGACAAATTTAGATATAAAAACTCAATGTTAAAGGCTGGCACTGAATGATGACTCACAGCTCTATATGTTTACAGTCACTAAAGCACTAATGCCAACCCCTGACAAAAAGTTGATGCTTTAAAAGTTGCTCTTTTATAGCTCAGGAGACCTTACAACTTAATTAACAACTGATGTTTCTCCTAAAACGTATTAGACAAAACTGTACACAAATGAACATAGATATTTAAAAAAAACAACTTTGAAAGACATGTTTGCATTCATGCTAACATCTTAGATGTTGGTATCTTTTACTAAAAAACAGGAGACTTAAAGCTAAAATCTCCAGTTGAGCTCAATATAATCTCACTGTTTTCTAGAAGACTGCAACCCCCACCCCAAAAAAAAAAAACATGCAAACACAGAAACGTATCAGCAAACACACTTCTTGTGTCGTGTTCTCTCTCTCTCTCACACACATACTTTGGATAGTAATAAAAAATGTTATTACTTTTCTTACATGGTCAAGGTGCTTCCACTCTTCTGCCCATTCTCTGTCTGTAAGTCTGTGATCTATGACTTCCTCCTGGCGCGTGCTGCCGTGCATCCCTGACACAGAACGAGAGAAAAAGAGAGAGCGAGTGTTAAACGTGTTACTATTTGGGCCTTGGTTTTCCATTTCTCTTGCTTGCCCTCAGTGGCATGTCATGGCCGTCTGTTTCACAGCCATAGCTCACCCGCTTCCTGACATCCTCCATCGCTCACACACTCTTCATTCCTCACATGCTCTCATCCCTCACTCCTCTCCCCCATGCAGCCTGTGGGCATGCTCTCTCGCTCTCTCCACACAGCACCAGAGCTGCCAGGCTTATGCATATCTCATGCATATATCACTGGCTAACGTGCTTGAGTATTTTTAGCACATTTAAACCCGATATGGAGAGTTGGTTTTATGTAAACCTCAAATCATTTTTAAAGTAGTTTATGTTCCTGATCCAACTAAGCCTCGCCTGGTTTAACTTCTAAGAGTCGAGTGGCATGCAGTGGACTTTTGAGAATATGAGGCATTGGCAAAGTCAGCCTCGGAGAATTGGGCTTTTGATGCTTTTATTTTCTTAAAATAATCTGAGAAATGTATTTAAGGTTTTACACACACACACACACACACACACACACACACATTTATATATATATATATATATATATATATATATACACAGTACATCAGTGCTGTCAAATGATTAATCATGATTAATCACATCCAAAATAAGTTTTTGTTTACATAATATATGTGTGAATACTTTGTATATTTATTATGTATATATAATTTAAGAAAAATATGTTATGTTTATGTTAAATATATTTAAATATAATATAAAATATAGGAATATAGATATATACATGTCAATATTTTAAAAAATATTTACTGTATGTGTCTGTTTATATATATATATATATATATATATATATATATATATATATATATATATTGAAAATATTTTAAAATGTACTTTTTATTCCTGGAGTCGCACATGCATGTATATATTTTAGAAAACTTTTATTTTGGATGCGATTAATCGTTTGACAGCACTAAAAAACGTTTCCTGTGACTTTCTATGTCTGCTGTCTATGTCTATGTCTTTTACATTTTATTACCAGTTATTATTTAAGTAAGAAGCTTTTCCTTAAAAAAAAAACTTTTACTGTGACTTTCTATATTTCTGGTGTCTATTAAAGACTATGAACTGAATTTGAGCCTCATTTTATTTGAAACTTGCTTTTACCCTCAAAATTTATAGGGGTCTTGCATCAAAATGGAACATGTTATTCACAAAGTTTGAGGATTGGAGGCATTGGTGACCGCAGCCGTGGAGAAGGAGGTTATATTCCACATCTCAGACTCTAACAATCTTTCACAGCACAGTAACGCTCTTATTAATGACTGTCACCAGATGCTGCTGTAATCTCTCTCTTACCCAGAGGCCGAGGGCGGTCGCGGAGCTCGCGGTGGTTGGGGTGGCGGTAAGAATCTCTGTAGTGGTGTGCGATGGCCATGTCGTCCAGACGGTAGTGCTGTGGAGGGGGCGGGGTGGGGTGCGGCAGGCCGTTGGGCTGGTAGGAGATCCCGTTGGAGGGGCTGAAGCGCTGGCCAGGGCTGATAGTGCAGGGCCTCTTGTTGGGGTGCTCGGGATGGAGCGGCTCCCGCTCAAATCCGTTCTCTTTGGTTCTGGAAGGAGACAGAAGAATCCAGAGTGAGGAACAGGAAGAAAGGAGCAGAAGTGAGACTGATATAAACTGATAGATAGAACAGTAGAACGATAGACTGACAGAACGATAGATAGATAGTTAAATGATCGATAGAACGATAGATAGACCGACTGATAGAATGATTGATAAAACAATAGATAGTCAAGTCAAGTCACCTTTATTTATATAGTGCTTTTAACAATATGGATTGTGTCAAACGATAGAATGGTAGAATGATAGATTAGGGTTGGGCAATGTCTAAAATTTGGCATCGGACGATGTCTACAGTGAAACATCGCGATGGACGATGACATCAGTGTGGGGGCAGGGGCAGGGTGGAGTTAGGGGTGTGCCCGAAGCATGAATCCTTATAAGGAAAAACAACTAATATTTCCTAACACCGTGTCTACACGACAAAATACTATAAAACCACTGATCTGTAATAGAGATTCATTATATATAGATCAGTCAATAGAACTCATTATAATCAGTGATGTTCTCTACATGGATGCAGCGCAGCGTGACACCACAAATCCCTGACAGTTAACTGCTGCCGCGTTTTATTTATGTCATGTTGACACAAATTTCAAATGATTTTCAAAGGTCGCTTTGTCTCATCCAGTGTAGACTGTCTTTTGCTGATGCAGCGCGGCGCCATAGATAGATAGATTCTTCTACACAACTGGTTGTCTTTCCAGACATTGTCAGGGAAAATGAGGACTCACCCATTAATGTCTTTTATATTTGTGTTTTACCATTCCAATAAGACAGACACTGCCTGACACTGAGATGTCTTCTGAAGACAGTGTGTTCATTGATGTAATGTACTTTCCTCTGCTGTGGGTCAAGGGAGAATGTGAAACTGCACCTAAGGCAGTAATAGTCTGTCATCTAATGTGCTATGTAGAAAAGCAGCTTCTATGGCTCCGTCGAGCACTTTGTTGTCAGTAAAAGGAGGTCTTGACAGAGCACACGTGGACTGTAAGAGATGAGCACTCACAGGACTCGCTCTATGCACCTAAACCCTAGGGCTTTCACATTGCTCTGCCCTTCACTTTCATGTGTCACGGGTCCAGGTGTTCGCAGATGCTGGTACTCGTGTGAGTCGCTGTGTGTGTGTTGTGAGGCGGTCGTCCCTCGGTTACCTCTGAAAAACACTGAACTTCCTAATGAGCTGCTTTTATGAGCTGCTAATGCGCATCCATCACCGTCCATATGCTCCTCAAAGCCACCTTTCTCCTCCACCCACACCTCCAAAACACAGCTGCCTTTATTTTACCCCAGTCTCATACATTTTAATACCAATTCTAATTCTATCTATTCTTCATGAACTTGGTCTCTGATTCAGGTACGGTATGTGATTTCCATGTGCTCATGTCTCCCATGTCTTTTTTTCCATCCACAAAACGTCTTTTTTGATCTATTAATTTATTTACTTTGCAATTTATTTATTGTATTTTACTACACAAGTCTGAAATTCCCAATATTACTTAGCAAAATTAATTTTTATACATTTTATTTTTATTTGCGTAAAATATTGTCTTTAATTCAAATTGATTTAAAATTGTGTACTGTTTTCATGTGGCACTTGCTAAACAAACAAACATGAAAATACTTAATTACAATACAAAGAAAATATAAATAATATACATTACAATATAAAATATATACAATATAAAAAAAAGTATATTTCTATTCACTGATCATGAATGTTTCACTATGTCCGTACTTTCTTCTGCACTGGAAGCTCCTGTCGTCGAGTCAAATTCCTTGTGTATGTAAACATACTTAGTAATAAAGCTCTTTCTGACTTCTGACTTTCTATATATATATATATCAAAGAGAAAGCAGCTGTTTTGTACTGTACTGCCTTGATGAGCTTAAGAGACTTCTTTCAAATACATTAAATACAAATATTACAGAGGCCAAATTTTTTACTCTGTACAACTAAGATCTCATTGACAGGCCTTGTGTGTAAGCATTTTAAAATTTCAGGTAATATCTTAAATTACTTTAGTTCACAAGACTGTGGGGATCACTGAAAGCTGTGAACTAAATCTGAACCTCATTTTTTTTTTTTTTTTTTTTTTTTCAAATATATAGGGGTTGTGCAGCACAATGGAATATTTTATTCAAATAAGTCTCGGCACACATTTCTCTTCTAAATGAGCCGAGTCGTACTAAGAATGCATTGTGGGGTGCGCTTCTCTCTGTAGCCGTAGTTTCCCGATTCCTTTGATATTAATCAGACTGAAGTGACCGTACATTGTGCTCTGTGATTAAGGACAGCATTGCTCCCTTTCAAATTCCAATATTGCTTTCTCTTTATTTTGCACCTCCTCATTCTAAAGGCAGAGAGTCGAGTCGAGCTGAGCCGAGCTAAGCAGAAACAGAAGCGCTTAGCCAGCCGTATCCGAGCTGAGTCTCATCTGTATGTGTTATCAGCCATGTCCCCAGGCTCACCTAACCATACATTAGAGCTCATGCAAAAATGCAGGTATTACTTAAAAAAAAGACAGATATAAAGAAAGAGAAAAATAGAGAGCTGTATATTCTTCTTTAATAACCATGGGGACCTGAGCTGATATGTATTCATATAAGATAGCATATTAAAAATTATATTTCCTCACTGAAAAGAAGAAATAATTCTGAGCTCCTGGGAGTGAACTGATACAGTATATAAAAGCTTTTATATCTTTTCTCTCAGGCCGCAACAGACATGTAGCCTTGCTCTAGTTTTATACAGTAGTGCAAATTCTCACTCATGTTCATCTCAACAGGAAGCCTCTACAGAATCTGCATTCTCCAGATGTGTCTGGTTCCTCCTGGTTCTGCTCCATTAAAGGACGAGAATCCAAATGATGCATGACAATAAAGACACTCATAACCCGCTGCAACATTTCTACAGCCCTCCAGCTGTTTTACAAGCTTGCATTGCTAGTCTATAGTTGTGTGTGGGTGCCTAAAGTCCACTTGCTAACAAATTAATGCTTAAATAAACGTTTATTGATAACTCCTCCAACTCCCCCTTTTATGAGAGATTTTTCATTGTCATTACAACTCACTGTGCATTTTTTTATACCTTGCAAACTTTTCCAAACATTTGGTTTTGAGGTTCTGTGATAAATTGAACATTGTTGTTGTGAATTTAAATTGGTGTGAAAAATGTCAGGATGACTTGTGATATTCTTGTAAATTTGCTGTCTTTTTGTAAAGAAAACATAAATAAAAATGTATTTATTTCTATACTTATAAATTACAGAAAAAATAAATGATTCGTATTTTGACTCAAAGCAAATTAAATGTTGTTTTTTTTGGCAAGTGAAATTATAGTGTGACTCTTTGAATACCAACAAAACTGCATGACTGATTGATGATGTTCATTCAAAGTTCGCTCACCTGTCAGGCGTTCTTCTCTTGCCGTTCTCGTTGACGTCCATCAAGAGTTCAGACGAGTCGACAGGTGACGTGGTGCTTGTGTCCAGCAGGAGTTGCTCATGTTGGGCGAGATACTGAGCCGGGTTCTGCTTGGCCAGCCGTGCACAGTGCACCAGCTCCCTCTGCAGTAGCGGCAGGTTGGCCTGTAGGGGGAGATAGCGGTCAGGATGTGCTGAGCAGATGTAGCACTATGATGCTGTCCACAGCCAGAGGCTCTAAACACCGTTTTTTGTTTACTCATTATTATCATTACAGGTACATTCTTCCAAAATAAAGACACTCTCGCACCGTTTTGAGCAGCACTCTATTGTGACCTGAAACATGCATTAGTGCCCTGGGCCCTTGATATGGGCAATCATGGTCAACATAGAAAGTGACATCTTCAAAGCAGATGGTTTGGGGGGTGGGGGGGGGGTGGGGGTAACGTTCGCTTTCTTTCTGTCTCATTTCCTCTGCATCTCTATCATGATTACTAGCTGGCTTGGCTTTCTCCGAAAGCACTTGGAGGCCTCGCCACTTCAAAGACACACTGAGGAGCATTTTCACGGCAGATGAAAGGTTTTTGTGAATCCCCATCCAGCAACAGTCGGACTATTGCAGCATCTAAACAACACAAGGTGTTAGTTGGAGGATGATGTCTATTTTCTCTCTTTCTGTGCTTTCTTCATCTCTGTTTTCTTTCTTTTCTTTCTCTATGGCCTGTGACTCTGATCTAAGACTATAATCAAACATCTTTTCAGCTCTGGAATATTCTTCAGTGTACTCCCACTGTGCGCCTTTTCAGTGATGTAATGGCTAAAATTAGGAGCGGTGTGTTGATTGAATATTGAACGAAGCACAATGAAAGCACAGAGTTTAAAGAAAGTATGGCCAAAATTTAGCTGCTGGTCATGAAGCAGATTAAATGGCAAAAATCAAAAAATTCTAACATAAAAATGTAAATAAATAAAAGTTATTCTGGTATATTTTAATTATGATAATGATGGGGGTTGTTTATAAAGGACTGCCTGGTCGCCAGTTGTATGGTGTAATGGTCTGTTAGTAGTTCATGCTGATAATTACCAGAGGCTAGTGAAATTGCTTTGACCCTCAGTGACCTCAGACTTTCATTAAATGGAGGTCCTCATAGTTAGTGACAGTTCACATACACCATGTACACTGCAAAAATGATTATCTTAATCAGTATTTTTGTCTTGCTTCCCAGTCTTATATCAAGAAACATTTACTTGAGAAGCAAAATGACTTAAGAATTTTCTAAAAAATTAATCAAAATTAAGTGACTTTATAAATAAGAAATACAATATCTGCCAACGGGGTAAGAAAAATAAAACTTGTTTTGTTTTTACACTATTGGCAGATATATTTCTTGTTTAAACTCACCTAATTTTGACACATTTGATAGAAAACAAGACTTGATTTCACAAGTAATTTTGCTTTTAATCTTAATTCATCTTGTTCTAAGAATGTTCAGATCTATTACTGGACACTGAGGAAGAAAGTAAATATTGCAGTGTATTTCAAAAAAGCTTTTTCATCAATAAAAGTTAGAACGGTCTAATTTGCAATTTTATTGTTTATCATTATCGATTTTTTTATTCAATGCAGTAAAATTATAAACCTGCAAAGATTTGACATTTGCTTTGATTATGTCTAAGTGTGTTCTCCAGCTCCTGTGTGGTCCATTAGCACACAGCTAGTTGGAAACCAACATATCAAACACAAGCCGCAAAGCAGTTTGCCACGTATATGTAATCCTCACTTCCTCTGCACCGCTAGCATGTGGTGAAGCGCCGACTATGTCACGCTGAGTATGTCTCTGAGCAATGAGGCACAGAGCCGCAGAGGAACACGTGCTTACAGGCTTTATGGAGCCTGCTGAACGAAACGGCGGCTAAATATTACAAATTTATCAGATGAGGAATCCATTTAGAGGAATCATAAACAAAAGCCATCAGCACAAAGGCCGTCAGCTGGCGTCGAATTTGGATTACATTATTAGCGTGATGCACGCTGCCCTTCCTGTAAACACTTCCCCGCAAAACCCAACCCTGACGGGAGGGTCGCTAGACAACATTAGCCTAATGAAAAAATGCTGCTAATGCACATTGTTGCAGCTGCGCTTCTGCACACTTATAAAAGCCCCTGTTCCCACAGCCATATGGTATTTGTCATTAAAGGCTCCTTTGAGGAAAACCACTAAAATTAGACGAGAGGGAGAGAGGGAGCGAGGAAAAAAAAAATAACACAAGTTGCATCTTTGATACCACCCCTCCTGACTGGATGATACAGTAACCATATGGTGTGGAGCTGCGCGAGAGCGAGCGAGTCAGGGAAGTGTTCCTGTATGCTTCTCTGCATCCGTCAGCGACCGGAGCAACCTCTAATGGGACCAATTTCTGTGCGACGGAGCCGGCCAGGACAAGCAGTGGACAAGATGAAACGCCTCTGAATGGCTTGCCACGAAAACATACATACTCCTTTCCATCATCATCTAATGGAGTAAACAACACAGATTTGACCCATCTCCACTGGTCGCTTATTTCATTATTATGGAAAGGAAGATATGAGAAAGCAAAGCGCAAGAGAAAGATGGGAAACGGGGAGGGGGGTGAAGGTTAGACAAAGAGGGAGGGAACGGGTAGGTTGGAGCGCCGTGCATAATAGCTGTCACTTACAAGCAGATGAAAACGAATGGCTAACGATTGAGGGTGGATGGATACAGCAGTCACCATATGCTCATGAGAATTTAATCTCTATCAAGCGCTGATGTCTATTTGCAACATATGTCATAAATTAACAAATTATACATTCACTTTGCATGCTACAATCATTTATCTCGAACACGATAATGTGATACAAAAGTATGGCATGTGTAACTCAAATACTTCCCATGGTCGAAAGAATAATATGCAGAGTGTTTATTTGAATGGTTCGTGTTAAGTGCTCCAACATAAACAGGCCCTGAGACACATTTAACTGTAATGAAATAAGAGCTGCAGTGACAAATGGGCAGCAGAGAGGGCAAAGGTTGATACTCTCCCAGACAACAGATCGTCTTACTGTGGTAATGGTTTCAGATGTGCCCTGCCTTCCAAAATTTGGCGTGTGAGAAAAGCGACGGCTGAACAAGGGTGTAGTCAGAAGGTATGAATAAATAGAGACAGTGTGTAGTGGGACAGGCCTGTATGGTGCAGTTATATTGATTAATGTAGGTTCACATCATGAAATATTAAAAAATAGGTCCCAGTGATCAAGAAACCTGATACCTCTTTGCTCATGAGGAAACCAGGATGAAAAAATGGCTGGGAGAAATATGTACATCTGTGCCTCAGTTGTTCAAATGTTTTCCAGATTGCTTGTGCAATACCTTCAAAAAGGGGATGACAAAAGGTCGGAGTGGGAAGTTGGTCGCTTCTTGCAGTTTGGAGTGGAATTCCTCAATGGTTAGAGTGGAGTTCTGCAGGGAGAGAGGAAAAAAACGGTGCACGCATGAATACATGTGGAAAACATTATGTGATAATATTACTTATTGGAGGCAAAACTATATCCTGCTGAAGATTGAATGATTTGAAGACTGTAATGGGAGGCATATGGATGGCTGTGGTGAAAGGCCTCGTAAGGGGAAGTTTGATCTGGAGGCTTTTACATGTGCTTGAGCCAACCACGTCAACAAGCACACGCACAAACATGTATACAAACAAAACTACAGATGCAGTATCACACTGCGCAGCTTGCTCTGCGAGATAAAACATGGCATAAACATTGTAACACACGCGGAAGATATGCGGCTTTAAAAAACGTGTCTTGTTCCCTACCGATCTGAAATATATCTCACCCCTGTTAAACACGGCAGTGTAAAAAAAAAAAAGAGAGAAATGACTAATTTCAATCTTTCCTGCTCTCTGCTCTATCATCTTTTAACAGACTGATAGAACTGATAGGACACTATTTTCAATTTTCTACATGTTATTTCCAAGAGAGCTAGCGGAAGGAAAGATGGGAAAGAGAGCGGGGAGTCGTACATTTGAGAAAAATACACAGCTTTTTTTCTCCCCTCATTTCCCAGACCTGAATTTTGTTACATTAGGCTTACATCTGTTCGGCCAGATTGCAGCGGCCTGTTTTGACAGCCAGAAAGCCTCCTGAGCTTTTCTCCAGCATCGGTGGCGCTAATTAAGTGTGTCACTCTTTTCAATAAGGCAGAGTGGGGAGCGAATTAAAAAGAGCCATGGAAGCCAAGGGGACACAAGGAAGCCTCTGCGTGTAGACACAGCAAAAAATAAACAAATGCCCGCTGAAAAAAAGAGCTTTCCTTTCGAAATGGCTAATTAAAGCAGGCCTCCTCTAGTACAGGCTGCTATTTCACCATTGTTTTTTCCATAACTACATATTAACGAAAATAACGCTGTGGTACAGCTTATGGTGCACATATTGTCAAGTGGATTTTTCTTTCTTTCTTCAGTTATGTTGCTATAATTGGCTACAGATGTGTTCTATTTGATTTATTGTTGTTGGACAAACCTTTATTTTCTATGATGGAAGCCAAACAAGATTTGGTGTCAAAACCTTTTTGGTGACAAGAAAGCAAAACAAATCAATTTCTACTGTCTGTAAACTTTTCAGGAGACACAATAATTACTAGTATCCTGTCAGAGACAACTGTTTTTTCTTAAAGACTGTGAGTCAGAAATTACACTTTACGTTATGTTAGAAAATCCTTTCCCATTAAAGTCGTGAAGAAATGGAAGTAGTGACAGATGTTTTCTTCCACATTGTGATGTACAATTGAGTGAAAAAGATTATTAAAAATAATAAAATGTACTGTAGGGTGGGCACTTGGTTCAATTCATTGGTTGTTGATAGGAATTTAAGTTTTCAGAGTAGGGCTGGGCAATAAGACCAAAAAAAAAAACATTTTTATTTTTTATTTTATATCGGAGCATAATTACCACAATACATTTCAAATCTTATTTATTTCAAGTTTAAAAGCAGATTTTTGCTTTAAGTGAAAGTTGTAAAATCCAGACTATTAATTGTGTTTTTAAACTACTCTTTATGATCAGAACATAAGAAACGCTTCACATTTTTTAATTCTTTACCAGTCATTTTTCCTTTTATATTGTTAAAAGTTTAATTATTATGACTGTTTGAGTTTCATTAAAATAAACCATTGGTCTTCCATAGTAGCATACATTAAGATCATGATAACCACAGTTAAAACCACACATATAGCACAACTCAATACCATGGTAAAAATTGAACTATATAGTTTCTAGGTAACTGCATGAAAAACAGTAGTCTAAATAAATACATTTAGTATAAATGAACAAATATTATAGCTTAATCACAAAAATACTGTTATTATATTATATTAATCCTTTAACACATATCTACATATAAATATCTCACATTTATCGTTTTGTCAAAGAAAATTCAATTGCAGTATTTATCGCTTTATCACCTGGCCCTATTTCAGAGACAGGTGAATGCAAACTTGGAAGGGTGGGGTTTAAGCTGTCTAAATGATTAGAGAAGTTTTGCATATGTCACCAGAAAGAAGCTTATCGTTTCACACAAAGATTAAGTTTTGACGAAAAATCAAAACAAGTAAGTGCCACACACTTCTGTGACTGCAGACTTACCACAAGCCCCAACACCAGGGTACGCACTCGTTCTCCGATCTCAGGTGAGATGTCATTGCCGAACTGCTGTAGTGTCGTGAGAAAACGTTTGAGCTTGCTGAGCTGTCTTGCACCACAGGCCGGCGGCAGCTGTTGATTGGCCAGTGAGGACGAAGATGATGATGAAGGCCCATTGCTGAAACCATTGGGTGGAGATGGAGCCCCATTCAGTGCAGTGGGAGAGTGACTGGTGCCATTCGTTACTGGAAAACAGAAAGTTTATTATTTCTACATGTCACAAAGAGAACTTTGGCGTTTATTTTTAACCCAAGCATTATGGAATGATCTAAACCCAAACGATTCCTATTAAACATTCCCAGGAACATTCCTTAAAAAAATACAGCAAGCAAACCTTTGTCAAAAATGACACTGGCGTATGAATGCCTGTGACTGACAGTGCTTGAACGAGGCTCTTGTGACAGAGGAACATTTGTTTTGAATCAGCCACGGCAGCTTTGAGAAGGAAGCCGTGCGTTCTTGCTTCCATACATCAGACATATTAAGTCCAGAGGAGGAGAATACATGTGGTCGAGTGCCCCCCGTGCCACGATGAGAAACATACGCGGCAGAGGGATGCAGCTTGGAATCAACGTCTCTCTAATGAGATTAGGCTGCGTGATAGCCTCGTTTGCCTGGCCTCCCTCCAACAGAACAGAAACGAGATACTTGAGCTGCATCTGGTAACAATTACATGGAGGGGAAATCAAAGCACTTGCTTTGTTAAACCTTCAGAATGTATAATTAGAGTCTGCCTTTAAAAAGGCTCCGGATTGCTTCAGACCCGGCTTGCTTTTTGTCTCTTTTTTCATAAGCGCTAATTGCGGAGTCCAACTGATCTGTTTTTAGGGATGTAACATCAGAGAGAGGAATGTGTTACTGCTGTTGACAGCACACCACTGCTCAATTACACTGACACGGTGCTGGGAGGCTGTGGCACGGACGGCTTTGATAGCGAGCCGCTCTAGCGCTCCCCTGAGCTGGCATGTGTGATGCTCTTTGTGGCATCAGCCAGCGGGCAGAGGCAAAAATCTGCAGGTCAGAAGACAAGGGGAAATCCTGTCGACTGTAATGAGGGGAGTGCAAAACTACATATTCTTTAAAATCCTAAAAGTTGATGGATTATCTGAATGACTTGTCAACCAGTTGGCCCTAAACATTAGTATAATTTTACCCCTTTACTTTTAATTTTTGATTTCTTTTGTTTCTTTATTTGTTTTGCCTTGTAATTTTCTCTGTTCTGTCATTCTTTGTCTTTGTAAAGTAACTTTGAGCATTAGAAAGGAGCTATTAGTAGTAGTAGTAGTAATAATTAGGATGATTTATGACACCTTTCCTCTATCTCTGACATTTAATGATTGCCGTATAACGCAACCGTTACCCTGCACCTATTGACCATGGTAAAATGAGAGAATAATGAAAGTATGAGTAAAGAAAACAAATCAAAACAAAGCAAAATAGATAATGTTTTCTATGGCTAATCAAAAGAAAAAAAGTATATAATTATTTTGGATATAATTATTAATAATCACCCATTTTACAGAACTAGTATTTAAAGAATAACATTTGACATGCAATACATCACATCCAGTTTAGCAGTCGTTTAGCCATGAAAATATTTTAATGCAGTTGACCCTTCGCAGGAAGTTTGATTGACAGGCGATTTTTGAACGCCATTTTAATGTCAATGGACTTGAACTTGAAAAATGGTGCACTGACATCTTTGTGCATTTGAAACAAGATACAGTTTGAACTGAGGCGCTACAGCAATCTGTCACGACGCATTAAAGAGCCATAAAATGGTATTTATTGTTTGAATTTCTTACAAAATGACTCAATTTGAAAGCTGAGATTTTGTTTTAAACCAAAAGTAACTTGCTCTATCTTGTCTGTCAATCGAAGCTCAAATTGGATCCGAAAATTCGACTGGAACTACACACAGCTTCCATACTACTCTCTATTGGATGCAAACACAACTGATTTAATATTTGAAGCAC
Source organism: Cyprinus carpio (assembly GCF_018340385.1). Lineage (NCBI taxonomy): Eukaryota > Metazoa > Chordata > Actinopteri > Cypriniformes > Cyprinidae > Cyprinus > Cyprinus carpio. The sequence continues at coordinate 10,776,118 of NC_056615.1, read as the reverse complement.
ATTTCCTTCATACCAACTAACTAGTCAACAATACTGACACATCAAGAACTGTAAATAGCTGGAAAATAGATTGGAATTCCGAATTTCAGCATGAAAGTCCGAATTTTAAGCATGACACAAATACGTAGCACAATTTTTAAATGAAACAATGCATCTCTATTAACTCCTTTTTTAATGAACCAAATGTTAAAATCTGTACTGCAATGATCTGGCTAGGCTGACTTGGTTAAAATAGTTTAGATTCTGGACATTTATTTAGATATCCACACTTTTCAAGGAACAACAAAAACAGAACTGGACTCATTTTAAGAAAGGAATTTAAGGACTATTTTATACTTTCATGTCATTCATATGCATTGGTCTTCTGTTGAGGTGTCCATGTACAGTGTGTGCTAGTACTCACATGCAGTGGGGGTGAAGGAGCTGGTCCTGGGAGCTCCCTGTGTGGTGGGGGGAGGAGGCATGGTGGGCGGAGTTAACCTGGACTGTGTTTTCACATCAGCAGGTGAGTCGGGCATGGTGGAGCGCTTCTCAGTGCGATCTGCAGAAGAAAAAGTGGAACAGTTCTTGTGAGACCTCAGTGATATCCCAACAGCTGCCTCTCCACAGCACCTGAGCTCCTGTAAGATATACACACACAGCTACATACACGGTACATGCCTTTAGAGAGTTCATAGATAGTAACACCAGTCAAATTCCAGCTGTCATCCCCATTTCCCTAATGATCAAAGACACCGGCAATACTCTCATTAAAATGTTTCAGAAATCTGGAGGAGCCCCATAGAGGTCTTCAGCATCTACAACAGACATGTAATGTCTAAAGTACCCCATTTCTCCAGATTAAAAAGGCAGTCAACCCATTTTACACCTGATTATGGTTAAGAATAATAGAAATACGTTGACTTTTAATGTACTTTTATTGCATGTGCAAAACTTGCTGTCACAGTGCTTGTGTGTTACCATGTGTTGCTATGTGTTTACTAGGGTATGTGAGTGATTTCTAGAGCATTGCTTGCTGGTTGGTCTATAGCAATCTGGTCTCTAAATATGGCCTGGGTCTATTTCAATGCAATTTCATTGTTTGCCAGGCCAAAAAAATTGGATTACTTATGAATATAATAGCATACCTCAATAAACTGCATGATTTGCGGTGTCATTCATTTCATGCTGGATGAAACCTACAGTTCTGAACATGTTCATATCTACTAAATATGAAGTTTCGATTTACTACAAGCTTTTAAAAGCAAAATATTTCACAAATAGAAAGATGATTGTGGGCAATATCCAACACAAGTCCTATCAGCATCTCTATCTTGAAAAAGTGGCCATTTGGTTTTGCAAGAAGTATTCTGGCCACTTTTGTCTAATTGCTTACAGGGTTAGAACCAATGTTGTTATTGTTAACTCAAACTAAAACTATAAAAAAAACTGCTTTTGTTAATAAAGTAAAATATACATATTGAATTGAAAAACTTAAAATGCAATACGAAATGTGGCCTTAGTAACTAAATGACATAAACTATGAGGTTTAAATGCTAAAATTAATAGAACTCACATTGAAATAAAAATAAATTGAAGCTACATAGAAATATTAAGAAAGCCAAAAACATAAAAAATGACAAAAGTGCATAATAAAATAACTAAAATGTAAACTAAAATTAAATTGAAAGCTGAATCTATAGGAAAGCACAGAAAAAGAATTTCAGCTCTGTATGGCTCCCATTCCCTAGGCACCTCTGTGGCTGTATGTGTGCACCAGATCCTAAACATATGTGTCTGTGTAGGCTTAATCTGCCCCATACTTGCTCCCCATGCACTTTCAATCCTTACCCCAATTGAGAACAGAGTTGTCCATGCTAAAAACAAAGCTTAAGCTTTATATATTACACATGCAAGGATCCATATATTCCCGCCGAAGCTAACCGTTTATTTGCTCTGATAAAGAAATGACAGAATAATCAGCAGGGGTCTTTTGTCTCATACCTACACATGTGCTGATTAACTGTTTTTTTTTATCTGTTTTGCCAAAAAAAAAAAGAAAAAAAAAAGAATGAAGATATGATGGACAGGCTATACTGTGAAAAATCACTGCTGGTAATGTCAATGTGACATATAATTATTTCTAATAAAGCAACTCTGCATTTGTTCCATGATATTCATTAAAAAACACAATGATAGAAATGAAAGATTCTTGAGTCAGTGAAAGGGATGAGGCAAAGGAAAGTGGCTTGATTCAACATTAAAATCTCAGTATGGGGCCAGTTATTACATTGAAATGTTAACAACGTGACAAGTCCAGGCACTATAATTCACAAGAGCCACAGCACAAGTCTGAAATGAATAAAATAGCCCAAGCACTAATGTGAAAGCTATTCTAAACCAATATGCCTGTCAGATCGCTGTAATTGGAAAATATCACATAAAATAGTGAAAAATTATATTAATTGTCCAAAGACAGATAAGGTCTACGGGAAAGACTTTTATTCAGCTATGGTCTCATAAGTAGCCCAGGGCGACATAAAAAGCAGTTTGTGGATCTACATGTGTAATTGAGGATTAACAACTAGGTCAAAGTTGGGATTGGATTGGGAATCGGGAAAAGAGAAACAACCCCGAGGTGTCTAAACCTCATCCTCTCTTCTTACCTGTCGGACAGAAATGGATGATAGGAGGTCAAAAATAGGTTGTAATCTGCAAGTACACGTACTGTACATGTGTGTGTTCACAGGCATGCACAACATACACACTGAGATTCTGACCCTTGAAGCCACAGAAAGGTATGAAAAAGTGGTGTAAATGTGGAACGTCCTCCATTCAGATGTGTCAGCACAACACATGCATTATGCTTCATATTTCCTTCACTGTTTCTTCTGAAATATTACACATCAGACAACTAAAAAGCACTGCACTTCCATAGTGTGCGTCATCCCATGTTTGAGTGAAATAATAATCACCATAATACATCTCACTTTTATACTAGTAGGATGGATGAATTCCACACAAAGAACAATCAATGACTGTAAAAACCCATCTGAAGAAAAAAAAAACAAAAGTTCAGATAAAAGCATTCTCTACTTTTTATATTATAACCTCACTATTTCCATTAGACCAAGAGTGTCTGGAAAAACTAGGTATTACATACATGGTATGGAGTGCGGGGTACATTTTATATATTTTATCTCCTATTAGTCAACGTAAAAAGGACTGCCAATAAAACTGCATTGTACAAGAGCAGCATTAAACCCACCTAAAAGAGGTAGACTGCACAAATATGTTGTGGAAAAAAGAGATGCATAACTCAATTCAAATGAGCTCCCACTTGGAGTGGAAAAGAAGCAATTTTGCATTTTAAACAGGCTCAAAAACATACCAGAGTGCACATCCATCCTGCCCTGATTTCATAAAGTTAATCTGCGCAGAGTTAACGCACAGAGTGCATTTGTTTGGCAGTTACCTTGCCTTTCAAAATGGGAAATTGGCGGACGAGCGGCACAGATGAATATTAGGCGGGCCACCACGGATATTGATGCAGCAAGAGATTTAATGTGGCTCCCAGGAAGGACGATGAAGTGCTTTCCATTTTCCTGTTCGGCAAGGTCTTTTATTGCTTTTCAAAAGAGCTCTCGAGTAATATGGATCGCCATTAAATGGCACGCCAAACTGGGCATTAGAAAGCACCGACTCGCTCATCTTCATTCCATGCCTGGTCATTTTTCATGACCCGACAGTGGCAGTGAACATCTTGCTACAACGTGACTGGCTCTTCTAGCTGATCCCCTTATAAACCCTTATATAAAAACACACACAGAAGTCAAAGAAGAATAAAACGTTTTCACACTATTTTATTAGACCACTACTAAAGACCAGCACGATTTGGTGCAGAACTGAGTCACATCCTTCAGGGTCAGTTAGTCAGTTTGCCTCTAAGATCTAAACAGTCAGCTGTGATTGCTGTCTATTTCTACAGTCTTCCATGAAGTTGAATAAAAAAGCAACTCTTTGCGATTTAATGACCATTTAAACAGTATTTATATTGAATAATGACATCCACCATCCATAAAACAGAGACACCACATTGGTGTATCAAAGTCTCTTCTGTAAACACAGAATTATGTTTCACATTTTTTTTTTTACTTGTTTTTATTGGATTAAAAACAATTTTACTTCATGGAGACAATTAGACTAAACAGTACATAATCTACATAGAATATTACATAGAAATCCAAAACAAACCAACCAAACAGCTAACCAACTATGGTCTGGTCAATGTGCTGGAATGGATAATGGACAATTTTAAAAGCTTTAAACTAATGGTCTCTACTTTGGTATCCTAGATTTCAACATCATTTTTTAAAAATCACATGTTATTTATCCATTAGTCTGGTCTGTTCCTTTCATACATGCACCCTGTGTTAGATCTTTTCTTCAGATAATGTAACCAGAAAAAAACACGACACTGTTCGTATGTTTACCGCACACAGCTTGACTTACATGTCTCTTACATCACTCACTGCACAAGTAGTAATGTTCAGCTCATTCCACAGTGGGTAAAACAGACATTTGTGTACACATGCAGTACATAGGAAAAAGAGGGTCACGAATAATCTTGTGTATTAAAAAACCTCCCCGTGTGCAAACACATTATGGATTTAAGAATCACACCAATGTATCTCTGTTTTTGTATCATTGTGAAAAACGGTAAAGCTGCAGCTACATTCATCCTCCCACACACCAGCTAAAGTTGCTTATTCACTTAGCGAGTTAGTATAGAAGCTTTGTGAAACCTAATCAGCTGTGATGATTCAGCCTTGTATTTCTGTAGTGCCCGCAGCAATGAAGAAATCCACACGGTTATGTGTTTGCAGGAAGTTCAGGGAGGGTTTCTCCCCATAGGAACATTTTTGCTCCTCTGAGTAAAGCTGTGCCCACTAACGTGAAGCAAGACGTGCCGAAGCCAATCAGCTGCATACTAATGCTGACAAGATGGCTGCTTATAGTGGACTCACACTCATCAGATCAGGGTCACGAGGTGCGGTAGGCAAAGACAGAGAACACCTTTCATGTGAGATGTGTTGTGGGACAGATAGCGCCGTGAAAGTAGATGACGAAGGTGGCGTTACAACCAGCTGCTGCGCTTCAGAGCCGCCGTGCATTAAAGATGAAGAAGTCAGTAATGTGGTGAGAACGAGAGAGAGAGAGAAAGAGAGAACACCGACTCTTCGGATAATTGGAATTCAGATGCCGTCTCAGGTATCCGAGGCCGAGGGTGAACTGAGAGAGCGTGTTGCGTTGGTATGAATACATTATGAACTTGTGCACGCCGATGCACGATGCAATCATCTCCGCCAGATGGAATGGCGCACGAAGCGTGGCCCATCAAACCCTGCCGGCTTGTCAGGGAAGATGTATGGATGCCCCCACCTTTCTGGAACCCATTCCCAACACTTATTCTACTCATTCTCCCTGCAACAAAGCCTGTCCCTTTGGATCTCCATCTTCCTCTCCATCTCGTTCCCTCTCTCCCTGAGCCTTTACTTTTCAAGGCTTCTCCCCAGGCACAATTGTTTTCCTGAGCCCCACTTGGCCGGCGCCAGGTGGTGTGCCAGTGTTCCATTCTATCCCATCAAATGACGCACACGCTGAAGGGACCTGCATCAGTCTGTGCTCACTCAAGAGTTACCAACCCACCCAACCACCAACCGCAGCGCACAGCAACCTGTGCACTCCGATATTTAAAGAGATTGCACTCTTCCGTCAGGCTCTTTCCACAGCACGCCCAACCGAGATGTTATTTCTGGATTACAACAGACGTATGAATCATTCCACCTCTTAAACGCACCGTAAATGCCATCATCGGTTACCGATGGCAGTAACCTTTAAAAGAAAGTGATTTCACACTATAGCTACCCACTTTGATGCCAGTCGTGCCGACTTAAGTGGACGCTGACGAGTGGGCACTGTTAGTTTTACAGTGTGGCTATAATGTGAGATAATGCGTTCTTGGAGAATTTCTGCAGTAAATAGGAAAGACCGGGAGCCATCTGCTGATCCATTTCAAAATATGGTCTTGCGTCAAAGGAAAAAAAAGACTGACCAATAAAACAGATGCAGCGTTTATAGTGGAAGTCACTCTTTTTTCCTTCGTCCTCTTCTTCAAAATGGATTTATCTTAACGTCTGTTTTAACCATCTGTTGAAATAAGGCCCCGTTGGCATGAAGCGCAGAGGAAGAAAACAAGTGTTGAGGAACAATAAAAGTGATTCACGGTTGCCGTTACGCATCCGTTGAAATCGCAGAGATTTGTGCAGTATCTCATTGACAGACTTAAAAAAAAAAAGAAGAAAAGGATAAATTCTTAAAGGCTGTGAGAGTGCAAGACCTCACAGGGGAACTCGCAGAAAAAACACTTGTAATCTTCTCTTGTGCCTCATCTACAAACAGACAATCATAATTGAAATGGGAACAATGAAGGTTCTGCAATTACACTATGAGCACAACTGCAATTTCCAGCATCTTTTGAACAAACAGTAAATAATTATTTACTGACTTCTTATCTAGAGAGGCAGAATTAGAGCATTTTTCAATAAAAGGCCTTTCATACTGAGATTAGTGCTCTCAAACGCTAGTATGAAGCTAGTCCAACTCTCAAGTCAATGACTCACTCAGCTTCCTGGCATGAGCAGATGCCAGCTGAAAAGTGGGGAGAAAGAGAGAGAAACAGAGAAAGACGGCACGTGCAATATGGCTCAGCACCTAGACACATGGCTTTAACTGGCTATCCACCAACACTGCTGTGTTTTTCACTGCGTCCCTCATTAGCAGTGTGTAGGTTAAAGTCACACACGTCCTTGTGGGATTTGCGCTTGGTCCACAAGCAACACTCTGTCATTGAAAAAAGTTTGTTTGGTGAAAACAACATCACATAAACAGAACATCACATGGGCAGAAAAAGTAGACATTCACAACTTGTGATAGACTGATATATATTGAGCAATACTGGGTCAGTTTGAGATTATAACTGTGCCCGCTTGGCAGAGTAATATAGTGTTTCTTTCCCCTTGTGTCCATTCCAGCATCTACAATCAGACTTATCAACATTTCTTTGTTTTTGAATGTTTCTATGCAGCTAATGTAGCTAACTTTTAACAGCTCATGAGACAACTTTCCCTCAGGTGTTTCCCATTAAAAGATTGAACATAACAATAGACATGAAAATAAAGTCAAACATGAGACCTCTTGAATATCTATTTTTTTCTCCTAGACAGCAATGTGATGATGGAAAGAAAATAACTGAAATAATTCATACACTTTTTTTATTCTGAGATAAAGCCTTATAATCCTCTAGAGATTCAGATTTCAACAAAGCCTTAAACTGTGCTCAGATTTGCCAAGATACCAAAGACTGATGAAAAAAGGAGAAATATTAATATGACATCAGATATTTCTCATTAGTTTCTCCCAAGACTAATTACATCAGATTTCTCTTCACAGTCTTTGGTATCATGGCAAATCACAGTTTGAGGTATTCTTGAGAACTTTTCTGAATCTCTAAAGGATTGTTAGAGTTTCAATTTTCATTCTGAGGTTAATGAGACAAACAAAAGTCTTCTGCTCTCCATTTAAACTCATCTGCTGTCTTTGGTAAACACACCACCAATCAAACATTTGGATACATCTACTCATTCATTATCACTCATTTCTACACTTTAAAATAAGTTATTAAAACTTGACACTTTTGATAAAACTATGAAATAAAGTTTAGTTTTGTAAAGAAAATAACATGTAAGCACAATTTGTATTTGTCTACAAAACCTATGTTGAAGCTTTTATATAATATGTTTTTTTTTTTTATTAAAGAGAAATATCAAATCTGTCCAAGCTTTGACTGGTTGTTGCATAAGTTGTCATATCATTTTTATCAGTTGTAAGTATATTTGTGTACAGTCATTAAATCATATTATGAATACATCAGCAACATACATTATTAGCCACTGAGTAACCCACATCGATCATCAACATGCAACTACTGAAAGCCTAACAGAAGTCTAGACTGAAAGAAGCTAGAGAAGTTCATGAGGTTCCCACAGAGAGCCCTGAAGGTTCTCAGAACGCTAAGAGAACACACGTCAGATGTTTCATCCATATCCATATACAGCTCCTGTCCTCTCCTGCAGCTCAAGCAGTCTGCAATTACCTCTGCACTCTGCTCATTGCCCTCAGCACCACTCAAACCTGCAAATTGCAGGCCTTTATCCACTTATTCACTTTATTCATTTCAGCCACTTATTCTCACTGGCTGTGTCAGCTACGAACGGACGTCTCTCCACGCTTGGCAACAAAAGCGTGGCAAAGTCTCTGATGCTAGGACGAGTCGGTCGAGCCCACGGCGGTGGATGCCAAATCAATTTTCGACAGATAATAAAGAGGCTCATGTTTTACATTAACAAAGCGCTATTTTACTACACTCAAAAATGTGAGCTAATAATATATTGCTCTCGCTAACTGAAAACACAGCTATGTGATAAAAGAATAACTGACAGGCATAGAGGAGGCGGGGGGGAAGGCAATTGCGAGAAAAAAGAAAGACCCTGGCGGCAGAATGACGGTTTATTTCTGCTGGGACCTCTGTCTGCAAGTGTTTTGAAAATATCACATGACAGAAGCCATGTGTTCAAAATTAGAGTGAGTTAAGTCCGCTGCGCAGAAAAATATGTTGACAATTTATGAAACGCAGTCCTGGATGGAGATTTACTAAGTAGAACCAGATTCAGAAAACAACTAAGCCACCACATCCCCCCCCCGCCCAATTACTGTGTGCACACACACAAACTGTCTCTTTCTCTGTCTCTCTCTCCCTCCTCCTCTTCCCTTCCACGAGACCTTAAAAATGGTTCGAGTCACATCTGGCAGGCAGGAGACGCAGGAGATGGTGGAGTATGACCTAACGTCAGGGCACTTCCACCCGGAGCGCTTTTCTGTATGTGTGTGTGTGTGTGTGTGTGTGTGCGCCCATGATTGTGGCACTGGCCACAGTTTGCTAATGGCTTTCAGTACAAGGAACTGAGGCGTAGCTCCAGGCAATGACTGGCCCTCAACTGATTGGCTGCCATCACTGAGTGGCTTCTTAATGACTAAATACACTCTAGAGAGCCTGTCTTTAACACTTAAACTTGGGTCAATAGCCATGTTGTCATACTAGGCAAAAAAAAGAATAATAATAAATAAAAAAATATTGCATGGGAAACATCTTATACAACAGTTCCAAAGCTAGAGAGATTCTTGTTTTCATATTACCCAAGAGAACAGCCTTTATTTTGTTACAGCAGCATAACATTTGTAAAATACTGCAAACTGACAAAGTGCATTAGAAAATGTACAAATGTACTTGTTTCCATATTACCCAAGAGAATGACCTTTTTCTTGTTATAGTATCGCAATGCACCATCAATATATTGAGAAGTAAGAAAGTGTGATAAAATGTATTGTAAAAAGTGCAGAAAATACAAGCACTTACATTGTTTCTACACCGGACGCGAGTGGCGCGGCGCAACAAAGTACTAAGAACTCAATATAATCAGTGATGCTGTCTACACTGGATGCGGCGTGGCGCGACAACTGTCTCGTCTGGTGTAGACATGGTGTTAGTGTGTTTTTGTACAAAAAGAATGACTTTTCAGTACAACAGAAAAATCAAAATGCAAAATATTGCAAATAAATTATGTTTAAAATCTATCGCACAAAAACATGTTTGCTTTAACCACAAGTGAACTAAGAGAGTATGTTTAAGAAAAATCATACGCAAGCATTTTTGTTTAACAAGAAAACATACAAAGCTAGTTGGCAGTGATAGCCTCATTGGCAGTGCGGTGATATATAGCGCAAATGCGCTTCAGGTGTCCCGAGTTTGAATCACGCCTCGCAAACCTTTCCCGATCTCATCTTCCGCTCTCTCCCACTCGCTTCCTGTCAGATTTCCACTGTCCTATCAAGAACAATGCAACCCCCCCCCCCCCGCCACCTAAGAAAACATACAAAACTACAAACACCTAAGCCTCGTGTCTATACTGCCCAAGAAAACATTTTTGTTATAGCTGTGAGCGAAATATCAAAATCTAAGAAAATGCATTGAAAACGCATTAACTTGCAACCAAATATTGCAAACTAAGAGACTGTTAAACACCATGAAGACACTTCTGCTAACAAAAATGCTACAAAACTACAGGACCTTCACCATGTTTCCATTATCAAAAAGAATGACCATTATCTCATTACAGTAGCATATTATCACAAACGGAGAACATGCGTTAAAACACGTTGTATGAAAACACTCTTGCTAACAAAAAAAGCTATAAAACTACAGTCGGAGAGGAAAGAGCCAAGCTCTGCTCAGCTCTGAGAGCTTCAGTCCCTGCCACAGATGGACGGCACTGTGTTTGGCACTCTGCCAGCGAGTGAACAGATTGTCCGTGGCGGCGGCCTGGAGGAACGGTAGCTCCAGTGCAGATGGGTGTCCGAAATAACCCAGTGTCAGTTCTGCTCAAGTGTCCCTGACCTGGCACACGCGCCTGCTTACAGCTGCTTCCTCCAGAGCTTCCCAGAACAATTCTACACATGCACACACAATTCATAAACACACGCTTCACACAAAGGCCAATGTTAACAAACACGTTTTAAGTGGCCGTTAGAAAAGAACAAATCGAAAACCCAGATCTGCAACAATCAGTAAGAAACAGCCACTTTAAAAAAAGAATAAAGCCATGCTTTGCTTCATATACTGTTCCTAATAAAGCACAAATGTAGAAATGCAACCATCTATAACTCATGAAAGATTTGAATACGATATTAACTCAACCATAGAATTTCCTCATTCAAACTTCAGTTTAAAAAGCCACCACAGTCACACTGAGCCAAATACACAGCCAACAATGTTACACTTGCAAGTTTAGAAAGAGAAACAAACAGAAAGAGAAGTCGAGGGTGGGTAGATGGAGAGAGGGAGTCGGAGAGGTGGGCACCAGACGGGTTGGCTGGCAGAGAGGTAGTGGCCATGGCACACAGGAGAGCGGCAGTGCCAACAGAGCTTGTCTCACAACACCATCTGTGAAGAGCAGCACTGAGATCTCCCTGCAGCCTGCACACACACAGCACGCCAGCTGCCCTCTGCAACTCTCCTCTCTCATTTTCTTTCTCTCAGTCTGCTTTCTTTACTTTCATGCTCCTGTACAGTGATTTTACTCTTTCTAGAACAGATTTCTGATCTTCCTGAACAGGGCTCAACAATATGGATGTGAGAGAGATTTGATGGACTATCAGGCCATTGCATTGTTTCTACAGGTCTTGTATTTGAACTGTTATGTATTGTGAACATAATGTTTGGTTTTTCTGTGATAAATGAAACATGGTCAATTGTGCCTAAAGGGACTATTAAAAGTTAAAAGGCTAATGAATTTGTGATAGTCTACTGAAAAGGTTTTGCTATTTTTTATGATCATTCATTATCATTTTTCCAGCAATACTTTGTGCATGGATTTAGCCCTCATGAAGTTACATAATAGCTTCAGAATTGACAGCTATAATTGCAAATTAAAAACATTTTGCATCAAAAAATTAACATTTAATGTAAAATAATACAATAAATTAAATAATATGACCACACCAACAGAAAAAAACACCTTATTATTGAGCTCTGTATTATTCTATTTAAAAAAAAAAATCTAGTTTACCAGTATTCCCTTTGCACAGGTAGATATGCCATTCATCCATGCTTATCAGAAAACACATTAGTATATAAAAAGTATTTTTTGAGATCTCACATAATCAATAAATACATTAATGAAAATATATATTATTTGAATAATGTTTATGCAATTTCTAACTTCCAAGAGCAGTCAATAAAGTCAAAAAGCAGTTCAAATTGTCTTATATAGTCCACTTCTGGATTTTAAGATATTTACATTAAAAAAACACATGCAAAATTTCCCACCGACAAAGTCACACACACTGAAAGCTTCCCAATCTCACCTGGCATCATGGATGATGGAGACAAACTGGATATCAAAAAATCCAGGGTATTTTCTCTATTTCTGCCAGCTTTCCTGTAATCTTAATCTCTTTGTGTCTTTCTGCGTTTTGCGAGGGGCAGAGGGGTGGCACAGGACCCCGAGGCCGGTACACCAGGTCTGAGCGAGAGAGTCGAGCAGCCTGTCCTCCTGCTTTCAGAGCCTGAGAGAGACAGATGGAGACCTGCCTCTCGTTCTGCTCTGCTTCCAGGGATGCCCTGCACTAACGAGGGCACGTGTGGCCGCTGGGGCCTCGCGTTATCCTGCACACGCTTGCTCCCTGAGCCTTCAGACTGAGACAATGACAGCTATGCGTGCACATACATACACACACGCTCTCCGCCTCCTCCACTGACCCCTCCCAACTGACAAGCAGCAGCCACAGAAAACACAGCACGCATAAGAGAGAGTGAGAGAGAGAGAGATGACAGAGAGACAGATAGACAGACAGACAGACAGACAGATAGATAGATAGATAGATAGATAGATAGATAGATAGATAGATAGATAGATAGATAGATAGATAGATAGATAGATAGATATTTGTGCTGTTTGATATAGAGATTTGCTGTGAATCTGTCCTCTCATATGGTCTGAATTAACAGCACTCTTGCAAAAACAACCGTCTTCTGGTCCAACCAACCAATCTGAGTTGAGTCACATCTGTTTCTGCTTAACCAGATTCACTTCATACTGCACTACTACATTCATATCAGATGAAAATATATAGAAGTGAGCATGTTTGCTCATGTTCGCCATGTCCAGATTATCAGATTCAGTTATCAACCTCTTGATTCATAAATCTAAAAGCTCACTGTGTGGATGCTTGAATGCTTCAGACTCATCCAAAATAGCGGCATGCGGCCGTCCTGTCTGTATCAATAAGCCCCCCTCCGCCATTTTTTCCAAGCAAGAACAACCTCATTAAAACCAAGAAAAATCAATTTGGAGAGTCCAAACAAAGGCATGCATCTGCCTCCACTGCTGTTTTTTAAGTCCCTAGAGTGGCGCTCTTCCTCCTCTCTCTCTCCCCCCACCCCCCACATTCATTCTTTTTCTGCTCTCTTTCTCAGATTTGCTGTTTCTCTCTTTCCCATCCCAGACTGCCATCACTACATGTGATTAACATATGTCTGGGCTTTCAGCCCCTGTCAGCTTGAAGGCATTTCTCCCAGCCGCCTTAAACAGCAGATGAGCTCCATGTGGAGGAAACACTAAGGAGAGAGAGCGAGAGGAAAGGATTGAGAGGCGAGGGGTGGAGAGACGGATCTTTCCTTCTCGCACATTTCTCTCTTCATCAGCCTCCAACCTGTCTCTCCACACTGGAGGTTGAACAGAGTGTGACTTTGAGATAAACAGCACTGGCAAAGACACATTCCGATGGCAGAGGCAGTTCCTGAGATTCACCATCCCAACCGTTTCACAGAGATGGGTAATAATACAATACTCAGGATAATTATACCTTAAATGTTCAATCACTGGCAAAAAAAAGAGAACGACTTTTCTGGAAGTTCCTACTGGCACTGCGTCAAACAAAGTTGATTTGTTTTAATTGGCAGTGGATGCATTCACTTGTAAATTATGAACATTACCAACACTCCGACAATGCTAGATTTCCTCATTTGCTTTTTCCTGCAGCTTTAAATACTGAAGTAAAATGCAGTGTAGCTATCAAAGTCATAAAAGGCAAGGTGTGCTACAAGACACAAGAAAAATAGACTGCTACTGACAGATACGCTTTCAAACACCTCGTCATTGACGTCTGAAAATGTAAACATAATTGAACAATTCTAGGATGATCACTTACCATGAGGTAAAAAACAAACCCTTGCTGCATCCTGCATTTATATCCTGCAATGAGGTGTGTGAGAAAAAGTCCTTTCAACTTCCTTTCGTCAGCGCTTACACACCTTCACGTCCACTCAGCACAAAGCCAAATCCATCAATTCCCCTTGCCTCTAAACAAGTAAATTTCTCAAAAGCCAATAGGTCCAGAATTTTATTGAGGAGCAACGTAGCAAACTAAATATTCAGGCTTTTCTGTGGCTCCCTCCCATCCCCTCCCTCCCCTCCCCTTAAACCAATCTGACAACCCTTTCAGAGCTGGTGGAAAGAGAATATAATTCCAGGCTGGCTTGATAAAGGCCTGCTTTAAGAGTTGGCTGCATTAACAGACTGAAAGAGCAGGAATTAGACAATGCGTGTTGAGGAAACTGTGAGCTGAAAGGATTCCACTTCTTTCGTGTTCCAAGGACCAATAGCGGCAGATTTTTCGTGATGGGCTTAAGAGCTTCATGAAAGCCAGCGAGCATACAGATACCTCTTCTGCAGGGTCTTTTCCTTCAAGGTGAAGGTCCCAACTTGAAAAGTGGGACAGAGTTGCACACATGCAGTGTCCCCACACGCTCTGCCCCTTGACCTGTGCAGCACATTGACACCAAGGGAACAGTGTCTTTTGTTGTCTGTTGGTGCTGAAAAAGGGCCTAAATTAGTTCAGTTTTTCTTGTGCATTGTCTGCTTCTCGACCCAACCCAAAGGGCTTGATTTTCCACACAGCTGGAAGCCATTAGAGCTCTCTGATGATCTGCTTGTATGATGGCTTAGCTGCAGAGGCTGCAATGAGACAGAGGAGGAACTGTGGAAGTAAGACGGTCATTAGATCAGCCAGTATGATGCTGTCTCACAAAAGAAACCCCAAAGGGCAAGAGTGTCCAATAAGAGGGTATGAATCACAGTGTAATATTTCTTAGACAGCAGAAACCATAAGAAGATGCTCCTTGCAGGAGCAAAACACTAGAAACAAGCAGCGAACACAGAAGTGCTTATGCTGCATCTTATGTAGAATCGCTACAAATATGAACAAGTGGGCATCAATGAAAACTCAAACATGCCTCTGTTGAGCTTTTATGCTGTAATAAAGCCAAAGTGAAACAGTCTGTATATTGCTGCAAATATAAATATAAATGGATGCCCAGTGACATCCCTGATCTCAATAACCCTCTCCTTTGATGCACACAACATGGATAAGCAAAAACAGATAAACATGTCTGCAATGTGGACACAGTTCACAACAAAAATGATGCTAGAGTAGCAATATTTAAAATGTGCTTGGCTGAAATACTGAGACACAACATGAATAGTTCAATTACCTATTTTAATTACCAAAGCTTGAAAACACTTCCAGTTTTGGTGTTTCGGTTAAAAATTTGTTTTGGTGCATCACTGCTAGTTTTCATATGTAACTTGTGTTGTGGGTCTGTATGAAAAAAAGAAAAGAGAAAAAGCAGAAGTGTATGTGTGTGTGTGTGTGTCCAGTCCCGAGCCATCTGTCCGTTCTGCTGTCCCTGAGTCCCAGAGCAAGCTGTGGCAGAGGGCCGGGGCCAGATCTGTGTTCCGCAGCTATTCATGACTTTCCCACTCCACCTTTTCAGCATGACTGCGGGCACACAGTGCACGCCAATCAAGCTCAACAACGGTCACCAGGTCCAAAGAGACCCCCCCCCGACCCCCACCCCAGACTCCAGTGATGGCAGAATGGTCCCGCTTTCCAGTCTGTATAATGTGTGCAAGTATCATCTGAATGTGTGGCTCACACTAGAAAGTGACAGAGGCAGTTGTGCTGATTCATGAAAAGCATGTCGTCAGTAACAAATCAGCCCCCTCATTTGGACCCGAGCCAGACTCTGCTCTCAGCCCAGTCCAGCCACCATCTGACAGCTGAGCCTCTCTTACTTGCTGCAGAAAACAGAGCATGTTTCATTAGGCGGTGGAGTTTGACGTTATTCTGAAGTCTGTTTATTCTCATAACATGTAAAGAGGTAGAGATGCCTTCGTGGCTCATCCCTTTAGTGTTTGCACACTAGGTGGTGCTAGTATTACACACTTCAGATATGAAATCTTCACACATACACGCACACACCAACACGTACAGAGTGACAGATTCATTGTGTCTGCGTCTGCATTTAGGTAACGAACAAAAACACCTACATCTCATTTCTAAATCCTGATCAAGAGCCGTTCAGTTTTCAGAGGCGAGTCCAGATGCACACTGACAGATTCATCAGCAAATGTTGAATAGAGAGAGAAAAAAAGATGTTCCTGCTTTATAACGTTTTTGTCAACTTTTTCGAAAGTGAGGATGCCAGCTGTCTCAGCTTATGTTTAGATTATGTAATGCAAACATATTGTGGAAAGAGGACAGAAGCTGCACAATGCAGGCTCTCCTCAGTCCTGTTATTACTTTCGGTATCCTCACGAGTGACTAACACAAAAAGAGAGAGAGCAAAACAAAACAGGAGGAATCTGTCAGTGGGACCGGAGTTGGCTGAGCGAGAGATCGAGCCCAACAGGAACCAGTCATTCCTGGCCCAGCCCTTCTCCACACAATGGCCTTTAGAATAGAAGGAACCACGGGCCCGGCAGAGATAGCCCACTGTCAGGAACCAGGACGGACAGGGCCCGGCCTCCCCGGGCAGGATGTCGCTGCTGTAGGACTGCGTGGCCCCGATATCCCACGTTCACACACTCTTCCCCCACCGGCAAGCCGGGATGTTTTGTTCCTCAGGTAATTAAAGTCGGAAGCCCCGAGGGCGGGCGAGCTCACAGACTGACCTCCACTGTCCTGGTCCAGAGGTTGGTCCCGCTATCAGGCTTCCGCAAGCCACGACTGGGGCATCAACAAGCTGCAGTTATCCACCCCACTCTTGCCCTTCTTGAGGAACACCCAGCTCCTGCCCTTGTATGATCATAGTTCACCCAAAAATCATATTTTTACACCCTCATGTTGTTTCAAACCTGTATGTCTTTCTTTATTCTGAATAGCACAAAAGAAGATATTTAGAAGAATATTTCAGCTGTTTCTTCCGATAATAGACACTTTCATTTTTATTACTTTTTCAATGTTTCCTTTAAATATTTTAGCTTATTTGAAAATGCTTTCAGTTACCAATAATAGCATATTACTCCATTTTACCACAGAAAATGTGGCACACATCTCTATTCAAAGGCGTGAGGATACAGGAAATCCACTTACTTCTTTCTTCTAAACAATACATAGTCCATCGAGGAGGAGCTGAGGCGTGGATTTCAAAAATGTCCACACTCTATACTCGCAGATTAGGATAAAACACTTCCACCATCCTCATGAAATATTCATTAGCCTCAGTGAGGTGAGGATGGACTGTGGCACGCTGACCCCGGGTGTCCCGGGCAGACCCCAAGCATCCCTCTGGTCAGCACTGCTCTACTTCAGCACACCTCCGATCACAGAGTACTGCCAGCAGCCCGCTGCAGTTACCATGACAACGGGCACTGCAGATATGTTGTGAGGTGAGCAGCCTGTCAACCTGCAGAGGCGCTTTTGTGTGTGTACTACATGCCAAATAAAGTTACCGCCACTACTAGAAAGAGAAAAAAAAAGAGAGAAACGGATACAAAGGAAATAAAAAGAGAAACTCATTGCTGTTAATAAAATATATGGTGACCGGCGCAGCAGTGGATGAGTTATGCTCGGCCTCGCTCAAATCAAAACAGTTTCATGTCAGAGCCATAAAACGAAAACAGTCCTGTGGCATATGTGTGCTATTAACATCACTTGTCCATTGCTCAGAAAGCCTCTTAGCCACTAAATCAAACCCACAGATGGCATGAAGACTGAGGTGGAAGAGGAGAGGGGACTACACAACCGTTGCTCTCAATTCAGAGTTTACATTCGTCCATTAGCTGAGGAAAGCCAGGGGCACAACAGCTTCACCATATGTGAAAGTGATTTTCTCACTTTTCCAACTTTACAAATACTATTATTAAAGTAAAAAATACCACATAAAACATAAAACACATTTTGTGCATGTCTGTGATTAAAATATATTTAATATGATAATAAAAATATCAATATCACTTTAGATGCTATAACACTAATTACTTTAAAACTATTAAAGGTAATAGCCTCAAGCATTGCCATTGCAAGCTTTAGGCTGTGATTAAATGGTGATAAAAAATATTTTAAATAAAACGAGTCAAAAGAATAGAAAAAGAATAGAGAATATTAGTGTTGGAGGGTCTTTTTTTCTTTTAAAAGAAAAAAATGTGAATATAAATAGAATAGAGTGCAAGTGTAGGAGGGTCAATTGTTTTTTTATAATAAAAAAATTAAATAAATACATAAAATAGAATTAAAATAGAGAGAGAGAGAGTTATAGGGTCAAACTATGATGGAAGAGATGCGTTTTTAACTGTTTGATTTCATTTATATTTATTTAGAGTTTATGTAATTATTTATGTACAGTTAAATGTAACTTTTTTGTAACAAAAACAAAAGACAACTGGCAAAGAATTTCATGACTCTAAGTCAATTTTGAGCCCAGCACAGCCAAAAATCCATGACAGTAGGACAGTAAACACAGACACGTGCAATGTGGAATCTGTGTGCAGTAGCGAATACGATTCCACATCAACACAACACTATTTGCTCTTAAAAGTGTTTTAGAAAAAAACAACAAAAACAACCCACACAATCCCTTTGCACACACTCTGCTGAAACTCAAGAGATCAAGATGCAGAGAGCAGATCAATGGCACTGTCAGGCACTCCAAAGTCAGAGACTGAAATTAATGGCATGAACAAAGGCAGACGTCTTTGAACGAGTGAGATCTGCGAGAATGAGGACAGCGGGAGTTAACTGAACCCTCTATAGCCTCCAGCTACACGCTTCTACTACAAATGCAACACTTACCACAAATGTTCAGTTCTACTGAAATACTTTGCATTGGTTTGCACCATCACCCTCATAAAAAAGACATGGATCTGCAAAGTTATGTTGCCCTGTACAACGTATAACATAACAGCCTGCATTATCCATAAACGAGGCAATCTGATTATAACATTATTCCAGAGCCCATCATAAATAAAGCTAGTGATTATGGGCGAACAAGCACAGCTTGCAAGAGTGATTCAAATCCGCACATTAAAACATGATACTATATGATGCTTCTGAATGTGCTGCTGTTCAGACCATCTCCTCCTGTTTCAATCCTCCTTCTCCTCCCTCACTTCTTCCTGCTTCTATATTTTGTGGCATCTGGCACAGCGACTATACGTCTGTTCAATCGTTCTGCGCTCCACTCTCAATCTTCCTTCTCTCTCTCTTGTCTCTAACAGGGTTGCCTGATCTTCTCCTCCCTCGATTTCCTCTGACTAGTTCTGCTCAGTGCTGATACAATCCTGCCCTGCAGCCCTGTCCATCAATCTCCAGCCTGTGGCATCGGTGAACACAGGAAGGCCCCACCCTGACAAAAGCCTGTGAAAACTTTATTCCATCCAGTCCTTCTTTCTTTATCTTTGTCATTCCTCGTGTCCTATGAACAGCTCACCCTGAGGTCAGTTGTGGCCTTGTCTTTCCCATCCGTTTTCGTAAGATCAGTGCCTCGGGGAGACGGCAGGCATGAGCCGAGGTATATCCAATAATCACGCTGATCTGGAATTCTAGTCTGCTCTCATTCCATTTCACTATCCGCTCGTCATCGACCCTCTGCGTTACCCATAATCCACTCTTTGGCTTAACTCCATTTTCATCTCATCATGTCTGATAGCAAATTCCCAGAGGCCCTCTCACAAAATCACTTTTCTTTTCATGGTTCTGCATACACCCGCCACCCTCCCTCCGTGATCGACACCCACCTCCGCCACCCCCTTCCCCCCTCCCAGAATGTGGATAAATAATTGAAAACAAGTGCAGGGATTTGCCAGACTGTAAGCTTCCTTTCATATGTTAATTACTCACAAACAGTTGTTTTGAATAAAGGCATTCTCTTCTCTCTCCTCCTCTTCGGGCATCAAATACTGCGTGGAGAAAAACGTGGTGCCAATTGCAGATAAATCCAACTCTCTTTTTATAGCATTAATCCATCTTGTGCATACACACACACACACACACACACAGGCGCCTCCAGCGCTCAGCTGATGCAAGGGGCCTTTTAAGAGAGTCATGTTTGGTGCGGAGTGACAGAGAGCACCAGACGGGAGCCAAAAGTGAGATCTGAATAAGCATGCTGTGCGTGCACGCTCTCTAATCAGCCACCGACTTTTCCGTTTACGCTGTCATTAAAAGCAATAGCCTGAGGCCGTGCATGACAAATAATCTCTTTGGCAATAAGTGCTTTGGGAGGCTGCGTCCAAAAGGACCCCCTTGTCAGTGACGAGCGCTGTCTTCCATGCTCTCTGGATACCGTATTAAAAATAAAAAAAATAAAAAATTCAAAAAGAAAAAAAAAAACAAACAGGTTAAAGGTTTGAAACAAGGGTGAGTAAATGATGACTGAAATTTTATTTTTGTGTGGACTACGCCTAATACACTGATTACTCAACTATTCAATCAGACTGACAGCTCCCTGACTATTCAATTTAAAAATCTACAGGTTTGCACATAGCAACAAAAAATACCGCAGGGATAGCTTTAAGTAGCTATAAAAGGGTGAGCATTCAGACCGTGACCTGGCCAACGCAAATTTTAGATGCGATTAGGTCTCCGGAGGATGGAAATGTTTGGAATCAAGTGTCTCAGGGTGAATGAAACCATGACAAGCTCCTAATCCCTCTATTGAGAGCACATGCTACACCGCGCGCAACTGCAATACAATCTAACCATCAAGGTGCTTCAGCTGCACATGACTCACATACCACATCCAAAGCACAAACCCCCTTCGTTTGACTGTAGCAGCATCTCCCATATGGTGCCAGGAGGAGGTGGGGCTGGAGGGAGACGGTGAGACAGAAAGAAAGAACAGTTAAAATTCGCAAACATAAAATTGCAGCTGCACCATTATATTTGATCCCAGTGCAGCTGTGAATTATTATGTGGACAATTTAATACTGCCAAAGAGGAAATAGCAGATTAAGATCATATCTTTGCATCGCTGCCAAAGTGTGAGCACGTTTCTGAGCCCAGAGCCTCAGAGCAGGGGATGGGTTCGTTACAGACGCATCTCCTTTCATGCTCCAAACGAGACGGCTGGAAGACGTCTTTCTCGCTTTCTGTGTTGGTAAGGTACGCAGGGAGGTGCAGACAGGGCTGTGCTTGGAGGGATGAGCCATTCACGTTTCACTCATACAGCCCTGAACGTCCTGTGAGCCAGTAATTTGTCCAGTCACCGGGGGAACATTAAAACCAGACCAAAATAATTCTTTACAGTTATGGAAAAAGTGAAGAGAAGAAGAAAAACAGGCACATGCACACATCTTTCCCCTAAAAAGTTATTACATTTTGTGAATGGTATGGAGTAATGGCAAGCATATGTGGCGCTGCACTCGGAGCAGTAGTCAAGGCTAGGCTAATCGTGCTAGCAGGACTGGGAACCCTTGACACATAACGGATACTTGTTACTGAAGTATAGCTTACAAAACCAGATGTTGATAAAGACACATTAAGACAGATGGGAGAACAATTACTGGCACACACAACTGTCCTGAAACAACTTAAAACATTTCTGACCTTATAAGGCAAGATGGATTTATACGCACTGCCATTTTATTGCTCCATGAGACCCCTTCCCATTCGGAGAGGGGTCTCAATTTTACCATAGCTGCGCCACTCGCCGCAATGTGCAGCTATTTAAAACACTGGCGCTGAAGAGTATTTTGAAAGGAATAAATCAGAGAGAGACCACAGCGCAGTGAAATACCACATAATGCCACTCTAATCCATACGTAGACCTATATATGCTTGGATACATTGTTCAGGAACTTTTCTGCCAAACTGAAAATTGCCAAATATCCCCATTTCTTTGGGACTCATGCAAACTCATGCAATTACAAGTCTTAAAGTCAGCATAAAATGATATATACAGCATAAAATTTCCCAACCAAAAACTGCAAAAACAAATTCGGGTGGGACTCAAACAATGCCTAAATTGCTCCTAATGGTTAAAGTTATCCAATAGCCAACACGGCCGTGGCGATGTCAGCAGAAAATGTGCACGGATGAGTCACATTAAAACCAGGAGTATTCAGAAATCAAATAAAAATCTTTCAACTGTAAAACCAAATGCATCATATTAATAGTCAGTTTCACTGTCCATCCAAAATCAAATACAATGCAATGCAGCTAACGGCTGATATTAGACTTTTTTTTATTTTTATTTTATTTTTTATCCACATCAGTCAGTAACACTCAAAGTTAAATCTTTAAAACAGTAATAATTTAGACTGTTAAAGGTAATCTTGAGCAAGTCTTAAAAAGAATATTAATTTCTTGTATTAAACATTACAATGTTGTTATGCAGCGTTTAAAATGATCGATTTTAGTTTTTAGTGCATTTCTTTCAGTTTATTTAGACATAATAATACTGAATTCTAATTTCAGCCATAACATGAAAATAATCGTCTAGATTTTTTCATATCGGGGGAACCTTAATATAAATGTCTCCAAATTGTTTTTGCAGGCAGAATCTCAGGTCCTTAGAGGCTGTGCCACTCACATAAAGGTTAATTATACCCACATACTCCGCACAAATTAAAGTGGTACGGATCACTGCCCTTCTCTCCCGACCCCCTCAACTCAGACCCTATTGATCCAAAAAGATCCACTCCACAATACCGCACACAAGTCACGCAATAACCATGAGCACTACATCACTTTGCTGGACTTGATCTGCTTTGTTGATCTTCTTCAGTATCTTCTTTTGGAGGGGTCTGAAACATGACTGGCGTGTCGGAGGTCTGTGGCAGCCGAGGCCAGTGCCCATCTGTGGGTTCATTCTGTGGTCATGTGCGTGCGGTGGAGCCGTGCTGCTAATGGCGGAAGTCCTGAGTGACCAGGAATGGCTCCTGGCAGGATGAATTCCTTCCCAGCTGTTTAAAAAAACATGCTCACATCCATATGGCCATAAACAGGATCTAAGACAAGGTTCATTCCCATTTAATGGTTTCTACGAAGTCTGCATACGAGAGTCTTATCAGAGGAACCTCGTTTGTCAGGAAAAGTCCAGTGGTACTGACGTAATTCAGAGCATTATGTTTAAATAAGCAATTGAGTAATCAATGCATTATCGTCTTGGTCTATGGTGATTCATATATTGTTATACTTTGACTTTTGTGTTATAACGGCTCCTTTAGTCTTTCCAATAGTGATGATGGTAACATGGGGAGATAATGTCAAGTAATTCAGCGCAATTCTCCATTCATTCTGCAGCTACAAACAATTTTAATGCGCCAGGGGTGCCCCCTCCATTCATGGCTAACAAAAGCTTAGATGCAATGGACGTTTAACAAAATGACTCTTTTATGCAAAGCCGCATTGAAAACGAAGAGGTTCATCCACCCGGGCGCATGCTCCTCTTTACCTGCTCCCCCACGCTCTGTCTTCCTCTACTTCTACACTTCAGCCCCGTCTTATGAATCACCTCTTCTAGAAATAATTGACACGGAACGTTTATCTCGAAGGCACCTGCTGATCATTCAGCTACAACACAATCTTCTAGTGTGCTACACCACAGAGCTATTGTCCCACCACAGTGTCTGTGACACTAACTGCCAACAACAGGAAAGCCACAAACTATAGCCTCAATACAATTTGGACTAATCCAGAGACAAGCAAACACACACACACACACACACACACACACACACACACAAATTCTTTTTGAAAAAGTCTGTATACTCAGTTTATGAAGAAGCTATTGAATACCAGGTGTTATTTTCTCTAGCGGTGTAAGAATCTATAGACGTTATAATGAATGCACACCATATGGCATTGTGTGCTTTGGAAAATCACTGCGTTACACAATTGCATACTACCTTATTTTTCATTTATTCAGACCGTACGAGCGGTGAGTACAATTCTACCGATCCGTCTTGTTCTCGCCGTCTTTCTGCTCGCTTGCTCTCTGCTTTCTCGGGAGCTCTAATTGACCGAGCGTGTCAATATGTGTAGTGAACACACAGGGGTCTACTGTCTCTGCCTATTGATCCATAGCTCTTGAAGGAGTCGAGCCTCTAGGCTCAAAACAAATCTTAATTACACTCCTCTTTACTGGGCCACAGAGGCTGCACTCGAGTGGGTGCCCTTTTCATAAATACATATCAGAATCCATAAATCAAAATTAATGGGCGTGAGCGGCCCATGAATCAAACATTAGTGACTGAACAGATACGGCCAACAGATTCCCACTCTGATGCCATAAATTACAGAAAAAGGTAGTCCTTAATGCATCTGTACTCCATGTAAACTGAGAATACAGTAATAGCTGCAAGTAGGGCTGGTTATCGATACAGATTTCCCCATTCAATTAGATTTGATTCGATTCGATTCAAATTTAAATTTGATTCAGATTCATTTGGGTGCATTTCAGGTACAATGCATTTTGATCTATAACAGTCCAGAACGTGTCCTCATCTGCTTTATAACATCAGTATTTCTGTTTTGAGTCCTTTGTTTATCTCAAGTGTCATGTAATGTGAGTCTATTTCTGCACTGATTCCAAGAATCATTATTAAATTTTCCTGACAAAAACATTTTGGAGGGCCAAAATCATTGACCAAAACAGTTGAATAAGCAATTCTTTGATGACATATTTTGACTGTCAGTGTCTTTTTCATGCATACAACGTGAATAAGCTACAATAAGTAAATGTCAACACTGTAGACGCACTTCACCATAACCAAAAATTATGGTAGAGTAGCAATATGTAAAATTTGTTGTCTGAAATATTGAGATGGCTCCTTGCCAAAGAACTTTATAACTGGTTTAATTTATCACCTTAAAACATTAAGAATTCAATTACCCAAATGTAATTATTAAAACTTTATTTTGAGTTTTGATTTTTGGCCAAAAGAAAACTCAGTTTCTATGCGTCAGTCAGAAAATAATTTGGTGCATTACTATGAATCATATCTTTCAGTTTACTTCAAGAAAAAATAATCAAAGAAAAGTAATTAAAGGTACACTGTAATCGTTCAAATAATAATATTTTTTTTTTTTTGGTGTTCACTTGGATTATTCAATTATTATACACATGATTCATTATTCCAGGCATTATTACATGGTTATTTAATATATAAAGGATTTTTTTGTTAAAAGTCCAGCGAAATAACTCAACATGAAATGAACAAACATAAGATCTGGTCATACTGCCCACCCCTAGCTATAAGCTACTGTAAAGGTAGCAAAAGGATAAACGTCACTGAAAGGTTTCTGACGTCTCTTTGGCAGTTTGTCACCCTTTTTTATGGAGAAGCTTTATAGACTTCCTGCAAGAGCTGAGTCCATCCCTCAGCAATTGTTACCTCATAAAAAGAAGTAAACCCTAATGAAGCCATTACACAGTCCATATTCCCCATCAATCATGCCTTTACACTGATATGCCAAAGCGTAATGTTGGTCATGTGCCATTCTCACCTTCTCCTTGGCAAAAGCAGCCCCTGAATCCACAGACAAAACCCAATTACAGATAACAATGTGCTAATCTCTGTTCCCACAGAGCAGAGACTCGGTCTGGAGCGAGATAGCGATGCCGCGAGGCTGAAACGCAGGCCAGATACAGCCTGTATGACAGAGCCTGTGTGTTTTTTTTTGTCTTCTTCACTCCTTCCTGCTAAAGTCACGCTCCCTTGGACCACCCCATCCCCCCCTCAACACACACACATACACACTCATGCTGACACCTTCAGCACCCTGAATTTTTTACCCTTTTACAGCTAATCTTTAAATGTAAATTCTGTGACGGGAAAATAGAGGAGGCACAAGATAACAGGTTACATCTTCACTCCTGTGCCGCTATCGTCTTCTGCATCGCTGAAAAGCACCTATTCAATAAGATTACCTTCTGGCAGAGTGCACGGCGACACACCGCGGCTTTGTATTCATTAAACACACATCCCCGGCTTATCTGAAATATAAAGGGGCTTGTCAGGATGGCACATTGTGTGTGTGTCTAAGGGGAAGGCAATGTGCATTAGGGCGATTACAATATCAGCCTGGTCCAGATGGAGGCAGGAAAATAAACAGAGGGGGAGAGAGAGAGAGCGAGCGAGAGACAGAAGACAGAGCGGTAGTTTAGCGTGTGCGTGAGTGAGTGCGGCTGATGGATGTGAGTGAATAAGACGACGTGTTGGAATAAGAGAGGAAGGGAGAGAAAGAGAAGTTAATTGGCAAGTGAATCTTGTATTAACAGAGAGAGAGAGAGTGAAGGAGAAAGAGAGAAAGGAAGACAGATAGTGAGCAAGGCTGGGCGGCCTGGACACCTGTCAGCTGGAGCAGCGGTTTGTTTAGTTAACCCCAGTCTGGACCACAATGACGGCTCAGGTTCAGATAGACCACATTTTCAAGTTCAAATCCTTCTGTTGTTTTAAGCCATCAGAAATGGAGTATTTAGTTTACTATATCAATATTCATGAATTTCAAGAATTAGTTATGACCTGATCAGAAATGTCTGACTTTAAATATATAATATTTTATATTAACATAAAATTATCTATTTGAAATTCTCCACTCTTTATTGTTAAATTTATTAAAATTAATATACAAAAATTAATACCTAGGACAAATTTGTTTTGTAAAAACAGTATCAGCTAAAAAAGCCCCATGTAAATTCTTACACATCCCCCTTTGACTTTATATTGCCTCATTATATTGTACTCTCCAGCCCCACGATACAATAAAAACCACTCATCCTCTTCTCTCACATTATACTTTCATGCTTTATGAAATCCAATAACCACACGCTAAATTCCCCTCGTTGAAAAATTTGTAGCCATTATGCCCCCTATCGATCCGAAGCACGGATTCTGGGAGATGATGGCCGCCTCAATCATTCATGGCCCTCCACGGAGACTCACGTCGAGTCAAATCTACAGCCCTCGCAAATAAGGGCCCTTTCTCCCCTCTGACAAAGCCCAACAACTCATGCCGCTTATTTACAGCCAAAGATTGAGTGTGTCAGCAAGTCCAACAGTAGCCCTCAATGAATATAAAGAGCCTCATACATGATATAGCTCAATGGAAAGAGATGCGAGTGAAATAATGCTAATGCATTTTGGGAATGTTTCCCTTAAGAGCTGAAACATTAAGAGTGCATATAACGCACTTGGCTGATGTCGCGTAACTGAACTCGCTCGTTTTTCTTCCCTTTTGTTATTACAATTTTTATTCATCCAGATAAATTATATGGTCTGTCAGCTTAGACCTTTTTGCACACATACCGTTTACTCGCTGCAAAATGTACAGCGTGTGTTTCTGTATCCTTATGCACAAAGAGCATGGTTTTGATTTAAACATGCATGAAAGAGAAATTGTGAGGCAACGAGACATGCTGGGTATTTGTGCAAGTGTCTGGTGAGAATGTCTGCCAGTTTATGTATGGGGTTAATGACATCACTAATGAAATGAGTTACTGCAATGATAACATGCTTGGCTTTCGGCCAGAACGTCTGCTGTTCGTCATTTAAAATACACAGTAAGCACTTAACTACAAATGTTTTTACGCTGCTCTGCGTTTAAGGTAAACGAGAAGCACATTTATCAGCGGTGGAACACACAATGCTCGTCTTTCATGAATGCGACAAAAACAAAAAAAGATTCACGCTGACTAGTTAATTAATTTCTAGTGATGCATGGTGCATATTTATAGATCATCCTTACAGAAAATATGTATTAAATTTAGATATAAGCTTAAACCATTATGAGTAAATATGTATCGAACATACCTAAAAATAATGGATGAGTATTTCCATATCTCTCTCTCACACACAGCTGTGTGTTTGTTGGTGTGGGCAGTCGAGTCATCTCTTCATTATGCTGCGGCAGTGTCTGGTTTCATGCGTTTGACCCGCGTGAGACCAGTTGGAGTGGAGGAGAGGGGAACAGGTGTGAGGCAGGCAGGCTGGTGGCTGTGCAGATGGCCTCAGCCAGAGGATGTTGCTGCCTGCTAATGCTGGCTCCAAACACACACACACACACGGTGCTTATCGCTCACCGAACCCTCACCTCCGGCTACCATACACTATGTTTGCCTTTAATCAAGGTATGCTCACTACCTGCACAGTCCAATGGTCTCCAATATGAATCTCGTGTTGACAGGAGACATGTGCAAAGACCTCAATGAGGTGATGACCAATTCACAGTGAAGAGTGTCATAGTTACAGCAGTTATTGCTGGTCATTACCCTCTATTTTCTGAATCACACAAATATAAGGGAATAACATATCTTTAAAAAACTGAACTGTATGACTATGAGAGTAAAAGAAACCCCTTTTGGGAAAATAAAATGTAAATCTACTTTTAGATGAGAATGCTCAAGATTACAAAATAACTCTGACTTATTGTTAAATACAAAAATAAAAAAGCATAAATTTAACATGAGCAACACAAACTGTGAAACAAATTTTGTCAAGGGAACAGCAGTTCTTCACAATCCCTTTGGGTTTTTTCCAGCTTAAATACACACAGGCTTCCACAGAGGGCAAGGAAAATAAAATTCTACCCTTTAATTTTCAACTTTTACCCATCCAGCCTTTAAACTTTAAAGGCTCAACTCTTCAGTCATGAGAGAACTTAAGCGCTGAGAGCAAACTATTCACATCATGATGGATTGAGAAGATGAGCTTGACAATTGTGACAGGAGCAGCTTTTTAAAAAGCTGGCTAAGTCACAATTGATAAGCACATCTTTTCAATCCATTGTGTAGTCACAGTCGTCAATACAGCTTCAGACTCATTTTGTCATTCCACTGTGATGTCACAGTTGTCAACGGATCAGTTCATCAAATTTGATATCGCAATTGTTAAACACACCTTTGTGAAATCACACTTCTCAGGTGCATCTTAATAGTTATTGATGTTCTCAAAATATATATCGCTGTTGTCAAAAACCTATCCTAAATTGTGATGTCACAACTGTGACTGATTGTTCTGTCACAATTAAACATAGCTTTTTAATCCACTGTCATATCCCAGTTGTCAAACGCCTCCTCTAAAACGTTGTTTATTAACATTTTATAAAGCATCTTCTAAATGCATCATGCTGTCACAATTTTCTTCCTGTCTCACACCAGATGTTTACCTGTGCTTGCAATCAAACATTTGATTTGATCAAATTTGCAACGCGTGAGAAGCTCGCAGACTGGCCAGCAACAATTCAAGCTTATTAGAGACCATTAATGTGTTTATAGACGGAGGTGATATTAAACTCGGCCAACAGATGACATGCTGATCGCCAGTTAATGTTGGTGGTTAATGGTTTACTTCATACATTAGTAAGAATGTTATGATGAATTACTGTAGAAATAAGTTAAATGTCTGTTATATTATTTTTATTGAATATAATATATTTAATAAATATATGATATATTTGAAAAAAAGAAAATTACGAATTCTAAAATTAGTAAAATCAAGACCTAAGTTTGGTGTTTGGTTTTCAAAACTATAGAATATAAGATAAAGAATTTACAGAGCACGTGAGATAAGACACAGAACACATAATCCATCTTCATAGAAAAATATATAACGTTATAGTTTGCCAATATAGTATTGCAATTTACAACGAGAATCACTGTCATAAATTCTCTTACACAATATTTTCCTTTAGTTACGGGGGGAAACCCGATACAATATATTTCAAAACGATAAAGATGATATGAAATATGCCATAAAATCCAGAGTAGATTAATGAGCGTAACATGAAAGAAAGCTAGTATGAGCGATGTTTTTCAGTGTTTACAAATAGAGGGAAATGCCTACAACGTTAATTTAGTTAAAATCTATAGCAGCGAACCATTAGAAAAAAATGTAAGTGGCCATTTAAAATCATATGGGTAACGTTAAAAATGACATTTCTATGTATTATTATGTATTGTAGGTGATATTCGCCTTACGTTGTAAATAATATTACATATTAAGCAATGTGGGCAAACCGAACATAGGCTATAACAATCATATAACAGTATTCTGCGACAGAAAAATAATAAAGTGTTTGTCATTTACCCAAATGTTAAATAAAGCATGTAATAAATTTATTAAACGTGGCTAAAGTGCGCAGACGGGTAAGTATTCATGTGAGATGAAGGGAAATTAGAGATAAAGCCAGTAACTGAGCGACTTACACTGAAAAGAGGTAGAAATTCCCACCATGCGTAACGACGTTGTGAAAGAAAAAATAATTTCCTGTCCTCGACCTCGGTTGATATATTAGTGATGTTTCTTAGTCTTAAACGTGTACTTCCAAGATGAAGCAGAAAATGTGTCCGTCAAACTCCAGTGCACACAGCTCTAGAGACGCTCCGGTGTGCAGAAGGACAGTGAGCTCGAGGCTCGGATGAAGCTCAACCTGACGAGAGGATGATGCGGTGTGTGTGTCGAACTCAACTCATTTAATGCGCCGTTTTCCTTCAAATGTCCGAGTACATGAACACGAAATACACAAAAACGTTCGATCCTAGTGTTCGACAAGAGTCAGAAATATCTGGAGAACAGCGAAGTAGTGAGGAAAACGGTTTCTTCTGAAGAGCCTCTAACGCTTGCCCGGCTGCGTGGAGAAACTGTGGTCCTTTGCCTCTAGTCGGCGAGCTTCGGCGGGAAACCCAGGTGCAGAGCGGGCGGGGCTTTATCTAGCAGTGGGCGGATCCTGACGCAACAGGCATCTGGACATAAATGTGCACAGATTTATGTGATAAACTCCATATAGAGTGGAATAAATGAGATTGTATGAGAAACAAAGGGGATGATAACGACACGGT
Source organism: Cyprinus carpio (assembly GCF_018340385.1). Lineage (NCBI taxonomy): Eukaryota > Metazoa > Chordata > Actinopteri > Cypriniformes > Cyprinidae > Cyprinus > Cyprinus carpio. Next base: position 10,745,340 of record NC_056615.1, on the reverse strand, counting down.
TTGTTGTGATATTTTGCTCTCTCTCTCTCTCGCTCTCTCTCTCTCTCACACACACACACACAAGCACACACACACAGAGAGAGCTTGCTTTAACTTAAAGCAAACCCTGACCCCATAGGTCCCATTTACACCTTGTGTACACATCTGTTTGGAGAGTAGTACATCTATTACGGAAGCCGTTTCCACCTCAAAGTAAAAAATTGAAAAAATTGTTTTTTTTTGTTCATTTGAAGGAAGAAATAAAATCAGATTGTGAGATAGGCCTATCAAGCTGCTAGTGCAAGCTTTAAAGAAGAATATAGAAATAAAATAGCAGTTTTTATTATTATTATTTTTACTCTGCGATGGAAACCTGCTTCGGAAAAACAGATTTAAATGCAAAAATAATAATATATTAAATCAAAAATAAGTATTCTCTGCGAACTGGTTAAGTGGTGCACTCAAGTTTAGTTTTAATGAGGACAAAGACATTTTTTATCGCTCATAGATTTTAGAGAGAAATGGCTTAAAGTCTATAGAAATAGACTTTAAACAAGGGTGAAACTTTCTTGTGTGCATGTGTTGACTGCCTGTGTTTGAGTACACTATCAAATATAGACCATGTGTTTGACTACATACTTTGAAAAACTAAAGTATACTACAGGCTTAAATAATAAATGTTCTTCAGGTAGTACAGGTACTCCTCCCCACAACAAGCTTTAAAGAAAGTGTACAAATAAGACATGGAAACACATTAGTACCAAGTGTAAATGGCGATGTTTATCAGCTGATCACTTGTGATCAGATCAATCAAGACCTTAATACCAGGTGTAAACAGGGCCATAGATATCCCTCACACCCCCAAGACAAAAAAAAAAAAAAAATTTTATAGTCAATCAATATGAGTTTTTCAATGACCCCTTCTTCAACTTTTACATTTGGTCCCCCACCTCAATCTGGAATATTTGGTTACATCCTTGGGCAAACACTTCCCCGACCATCTGGACTTCATCTCGGCCCACCGAGCCAGGAAAAGCAGAAGCGTCGTTAACAGCCCGATGATAACAGCCTCTTTCACACAGACGCCGTTCATGAAGTTAGGAGACTCCCTCTCCCAAATCTCGCTTTTAACCCCAACTCGACCCATACATGGCATGCTTCAAGTGAGATATGTACTGTATATTCTAGAGGGGTTTCTTTTACAGTAAGTGTCTGCAACAAGATTATGAAATCATTCTGGCAACTACCTTTTACTTGTTAAATTACAAATGTTAACAATGTTTTCCTCTTGTTACAGCTGCTCAAATGAGGATTTATTCATGCAATTCATGCAAAGACTGAGCTTAATTATTGGTATTTTTTTGTCATTTGACAAGTTATGTTTTCTCACAGATCATAAAAATCTGGGACTCTGACAAAACTTCTCTCACTAGTTTGTGATGTGCAGGTTTGACTCTTTGTTCCTCTCAGACAAAGACAACTCAGTGAGATGCCTCTCAATTTGGGAGCCTGCGAGCTGCCAGCTGAATGAAACACACTCTTGTCAGATCAGCACAAACAGACCCTACCCTCTGTTATCACAAGGACTCAATCCGATCTCTTTTGTGCACAGCGTGCGTTAGAGAAAAGCTTCTTGTGGCAATCACAGGGCAACATCTTGACACCGGAGGCAAAAAGGATGGTGGTTTAGGAAGCCTGCAGGGGCACAAGTGGGTGTCGTGTCCACTGATAACAGCACAAGAGACCAGGAAACACACAGTTCTGTTTTTGCCGCTGGGGTTCCTGAAAGTTAGCCGCCCTGGGCGACGGGCCGCACACATACAGGATACCTCGCCTCTGCTGAGGGAAAAACATGCTGGGCCTGACACACACAAACAGCCACACAGACTTCCTGCATTTCCCCACCTACCGGTCAGCCACCTGTGGCATACATGCAATCAAGCCACTGTCTGGGAGCTCTAAAACAACAGCAAAAGTCAATAATGTGACGCTGATTTATTAATTTACCCAAATGAGGAACAAAACAAAGTGATTTATCTTAAGGAGGTAGTAACTCATATAAAGTTATGCTTGCAATACACATTTATAAAGCACATCCTTTACAGCAATATAATTAAGAGCCAAATATGACACATTTAGAAGCTCTGAATGATGCTGAAATAATAATAATACCATCAAAGTCAATGGCTACAACTGTTCAGTTCCACACATTCTTCAAAATATTTTTCTTTGTGTTCAGCAGAAGAAAGAAATTTAACAAGTTTTGGTTTAGAACAACTTGGGGGTGAGTGAGTGATGACAGTTTTCACTTTTGGGTGAACTATTCCTTTAATAAATGAATTTCAGACAACCTGCAATACCTGACATTTCAAATTATTTTCTCTATGTAGTATTTCTTTTGTAAATACTTGGAAAAAAATATATATATTTATAAAAAAAAAAAAATAGACATCTTCTTAGTCAATAAAGAGCTAAAACTAAATAACAGAGAATAAAAGCAGAGTAAACTCAATGAAATATTGGATTTTTAAAACCTTTAAAACTCCAGAGTGCCTCATGCAGTTTAATCCTCCATCAGAGTTGCTATTATCCTTAATGGAAAATAACGTCAATATCAACTGAAAGTGCACACTTTGCTGTTGTGTCCTGTTTTGCTCATTTAAAGTTCTTATTTGCACTGTCCAATCTTTTGCAAAGCAAATGAAATGGATTTATTATTGACAAGGATGCACAAGTTAACTCTATACGGCTACAAAATTGTTTCTGCAAAAGTCATGACTTATTGTATAAGAGATTTTTCTTTCCATTGCAGCATCTGTACGACAGACTCATGGTTCACTTGGCATATTATTGAATTCAAATTCCGTCTGGCAGCTCCCACTTCCTGAGAGTGAAGGGGAGAATCTAAGTGGGAAGAAATTGACAAGCGCTTCTATGTGATAATGTAATTAGCGGGCCGTTCTCCAGAGCTTCACCATTCTCCAACTATGTTCTTGTCAGAAGGCCATGTATTACAGGATGATTTTTCACACCTTCCCTTTTCTCCTTAAATTAACAAATCACACTTGCCTTAACATTTACTTTTTTTTAATTTTCTTTTTTTTTATCCCTCGGACAACTCCTCAGATACATCAACCAACAGACCTCTCTTTTTGTAAATGAAAATATGGAGGGAAGCAATACAGCACAGCCCTTCCCATGGGTATCTCATAAGACAGATCAGGCCAAAGTGGCAGATATATAAGTCTCTCAATGCTGAAGTTTGGGGATCTGGGAGTGTCCTCTGTGTGCTGGGATCTGTACAGTTCTTTCTGAAGTGCACACATGTGAAAAACATCTCAGTGCCTTCAACCAGCCCAGCTCCCATCGGCAATAAAAGTTGACAGACAAGATATATGAAGTGTAACGTTGCCCTGCCTGTCAGTCACAGATGTATAAACCCACATACACACTCACACACAGTCTTTCTGAACTGCGCTCCTCTGAATACTGTATGTCCCCATCTCTGTGCCATGAGTATGAAAGACAGTGTATTGATTTGCCCAGACCTGCCTTGTTTCAACAACTGGAAGTGCTCTCAGTCAAATGGATTTCCCACACATCAGGAGAAGCCTACTGTCTGTGAAGCAGACAAATTAAGAAGCCAGAAAGAAGAAGCATAAACACACTCTGGCATACATTACATATGAGGCCACCCGCCACACACACACAAACGCATTAGACAAATATGATTTAAGGTAGCCAAGGCTCACTGTTGGCACAGAAGTGTTTGTTTGCAACAGGAGAAGACATCAACATAAATGAATTATCACAGTGGAAAGGGATATCAACAAATAAGTTTTTTAACAAGGGAGTATTTTCAGCTTGTGTTTACAGGCTTGGCCTACCTTAATTCACATAAACTAAATGAAGCAAAATGTTATGAGGTTCTCAACAGACACAAAACTTAACTGTAAACGGTATTTTCAGCCATATTTTGATTCTATAATCTGATGTATTTGAGACTGAAATTCGATATTTAAACTTGAAAAATGCAGGACTTGATTTTATCCATCAATTGATTGGAAAATAATAAATTGGTGTTCAGGGATTGGAGTTGAGGGGTTTGAAAAGTAAGGGGAATTGGTGACAACATCTGAAATGTAGAGTCAAAATTAAGTTATTACATTGTTGCTGTCCAATGGTTAGCACTGTCCTGCTATTGGATAATGCATCATTATGTGTTCAAAAGCATCTTTCTCCTTAGAATAGTCAATTAAAAGTAGGTGTGTATTTTGTTGTAATAATTGTCATAATCAATCATTCAATTTATATGATCATTATATAAGCTGCAAAAGTTTTATATCAGATATCACCAATTTTTCACCACTATTTGAAGGCTCTTTAAAACATGAAAGGGAATTTTAAAATGGACATTTAGCCCAGTCTTCTGTCATTGACACCCCAGCCATTCATGCTTAGTCACATGGCATTCACGCCTCAGTATTGATGGGTTTTTGCATCTGGTGTGGCCATATATGGCAAAATTTGGCTTTGGTGAGCAAGGTAATGCTAACAACTTTTATAGACCTCCATGGTTTAAAGGCTCTGTGAGTCTGATTTTGAGTGCAGTACTTGTAAGTTGCTTTGCTAAGAAAGTGTCTGCTAAGAACATAAATGGTAATTTAATACAAGTTTTTAGGCGGAACTAGACTTGGCTGACTCTAACGTGATGGTGGCTACACAGTAGCCATTGGAACCAAATGAGCTCTGCAGACAATTCATGTGCAAAGCACATCTGACTCTCATGCTGACTGCTCGAGTCAAGAGACTTCCCACACACTCTACAATTAATGGAATAGTTCACCCAAAACTGAAAATACTATTATCATTTATTCATCCTTATGGCATTCCAAAGCAATATAACTTTCTTTTCTTCCATGGAACACAAGGTGCATTTTTGAAGAATAGCCACTCCTGGCCACTCAGTATAATGAAAGTAAATGAGGACTGGGACTGTCAAACTTCAAAAGGCACCGAAAAAGTATCATTAAATTATCCTAAAAGTAGCCCAAACAAATTGTGTACTATATTCCAAGTTTTCTGAAGTCATTCAATAGCTTTGTGCGAAGAACAGACTAAAAGTCATTATTCTCAGATAATTTTTCACTTCAGTAGGCTGTTAACTGTTGCTTCTGAACTATTGAGTGAGTGAGTGAACAAATCATTCAGACAGATTTTGTGAACTGGATCAACCAATTCAAATTTTTGGGTGTTTTTTCCATTTCCATTGAAGTGTAAAGAATGGCCAGGACATTCATCAAAAATTGTTCCATGGAAGAAAGTTATTGAAGTCTGGGTCAACATGAGGGTGAGAAAATGATGATAGAATCATTTCGGGGTGAACATTCCCTTTAAACTCACCATGGTACTTTTTTCCACTAGTAGAAAAAGAGAAGCAAAGAAAACAGACTTTGTAAGGGAGGAGAGAGCTGTCTCTGGCTGAGGAAAAGAGAAGAGAAAAGACAGACAGCAGAGTAGCGACACTGCCAAAGGTAGGCCTGATTGGCAGCATCACTTCTCACCATTCATCACACGGGAACTCCAGACTTCCCAAATCCTTCAGCAGATGGAGCGGCCACTCGGTTTAAACACCTGATATGAAGCCATCCGTCATGCTGTAATGCAGCAGTTGGGTCTGCAGCTGGGCCCCCGATACGGTGCGGCACGGCTCTGGCAGGCTTGGAAAGTAGCCTGAGTGCACCCGTGATGGACTAGAGCCAGGCAGCCTGCACCGCACCACGCTCTCCCCTGATAGCTTTCACAGCCCTCCACTGGACCATGGAACAGGTGGATGCAAGAGAGAGAGAGAAAGACGGAGTGCTTCATGCGTAGTGGAGTAAGGGCAAGGTTGAAGCAGAGTGGAGGATAGAGAAATGCACACAGCTTCCTGTGTTGAATACCAATGATTTCAAAACCCCAAGTGCTGTACACCAATCCCACACAAATAAATAATCATTACTGTCCTTTAGACAAGCACAGAAAAGGTGCAGGTTATTTCAGCAAAATAAACCAGGCACAGATGCTCTGTTTGAAAACCTAGTTAGCCACCTATACTGAGGCAGCATATATAAAAGCTGTTCCAAGAGGTAGGAAACTTAATTACGCTGCCTACTAAGATACCTCTTTTTACCCAAATTCTAAAGCAACATCATAAATTTTACACAACATCACAACACTCAATGTAATCAAACATACATATTAAAATGTCATTTTTACCTGATATTGCAAAGCTGAATTTTCAGCATCATTACTCGATTCTTCAGTGTCACATGAACCTTCAGACATAATTTTTTTTTTTTTTTTATATTAAATATTTTTTTTTTCAGGATTCTTTAATGAATAGGAAATTCAAAGGAACTGCAGTTCTTTAAATGGAAATCTTTAGTAAATTTTGGTCAATTCTAACTAAAAATGCAGCATTTTTATTTTTATTAGAGTACCGTGTGGTTAGCTTAGCAACATGCTAATAGTAAACTCTACTGAAATCCATTGTAAATTGAACTAACATACAAAGTGTTTTCTCTCACCTAAGATATTCCATCACAGCTAGGATGCTTCCTTACAACGTGTGTACTGTACACCGGACATGACTCAGCGCTATACGACACGACCAATCCCCGACAATGAACTGTTGGCTTATTCTATTTATGACGTATACTGACACAAAGTTCAAATTATTTGCAAAGGTCGCTTTGTAAAATACTGTAAAATACACCATATACAGTAAACAGCCTCATCAAGCTGTTGTGGCGTTAAGTGACAACTGACGCATTCACTATAAACACGGGCTGCATCAGAAAACTGGAAAATACTGCCTGGAAACATTTCAAGGTAGGAAGGCATCAAGGCACGTTCGAATCCAATGTTAACTTCACTTCTTGCCTCCTGAGATACCTTCATCTGGTTGATCTTTGAAGGCCACGTAGATGTATCCTTCACTGCCTTTGATATCCCACAATCCTGTGCATTCCATTCTGTGATGGTTGAGCAAAAAAATTAAGATGGCACATGAAATTTGTGTTTGTTGGTCAGTTGTTGTGTAAAAGTATGTTTCTGACCAAATTTTTGCATTTTTTTTATATTATTTATAGCAAGAAATCAGTATAATAGTAATGAAATATTCGCTTAATTATCACCAAAGCTCATTCTATTTTGTTGTAGATCATTAAACCATTACACTGCATCAGAAGCATGTCAAAATCAGTTTAGTGAAGTGCTGCCTGTGTAGTCATTGCCAGATAAGGCAGCGAGGCAACAAGTCAGCTGCCTAGGTTTTCAGATACAGCACGGTGTTAGAAGGCAGCTGACTATATAGGCAGTGAGTCAGCTTTCTAGGTTATGGAACAGAGCTAGAAGAGTCTATTTTTCTGTATCTCTGTCTCTCACACACAGACAGACTGCAGTATATCCTCACACACATGGATCTCTCATTAGCCAGAGCTCTGCTGCAGGCTCTGTGGAAGCCTTGAATCTGAGGACTAATTTGTCAACAAAAACAATTAGGGGCAATGATCCGTTACACTGGTTTTAATGAGTACAGTCAGGTCACAACACTAAAAGTGACAACAGAAAGGTCATCACGGCACCACTCAGATACCCAGCCACCCACACACACCCACCCATATCACAACTGCTTATGTGAACCGTAATTGTTCAATACTTAAACAAAGCATGAACATGCATGTCTAAGTGTTCATAAAGAAACCATTTCAGCTATAGATTCCACTAATAAAAAGAATCTACATCGCTATCTGCAGTTTTTCATCACTGAGTAATCACAAACATTTAATGTGAGGGCTTTGTTTATTTCTATGACCTTGGCGAGGCCTTAGTGGATATCTAATAGAGACAGTGGTTGCTGTAGCTATGGTAACCATGGAGTATTCTAACTTTTGTTTGATTTGAATGGGAATGTCTTTACCCAGTTAAGCTTGGCATTGCTTCAAGTATTCTGAGAGCAGCAATGTCTACAAATCAAATGAGTGTCTTAACTACAATTAGTAACTACAGTTAATTAAAAACTCCAATTAAAAGCATGTGTACGCCTACATGCACAGCAACCTTTTTTAGTAAATGTGAATTGCTTCGAATAATAGCATATTTGATCAGCTTTGGTCTGTTTCTTTGAACACAATATCATTAGCGTTTTAATCTATTAGCTAACAAACTCATCTAACATCAAAGTGCCAATTGAAGTTGATCAATAGTGCATTAATTACAGCGGCGGGCAAATTGGTTTCAGCCTGTGTATTTGTACAGAGACCCTGTTTTTAATAACTTTTTTTTTCTTCATTTTAACATTATCAGCACACCTGAAACAACGATATGTGCATGGGAACAAAATCAAACAAACAGTAGAATCAAAAATAAGTAACGAACCTGGATGCTATCAGTACTTGCTAATTCTTAAACTTTATTAAGCACAACGTTTCGGTGCACTGACCTTCATCAGGGAAATGTGTCTGATTTGCCTGTTTTGCCTGATGAAGGCAAGTGGACCGTTGTGCTTAATAAAGTTTAAGAATGAGCAAATATTAATAGTGTGCAGGTTTGTTACTTATTTTTGATTCTTCATTTTAACATTAAAAGCTAATTTTGCTCTCAGAAACGTTTACACTTCCCAGAGCTGCATGTTCCTCCCTGACCTTGTCCTTCCATTATCCGATGTCAGGCTTTAACTATGTCACGGATCACTGCTTAACCTTTACAAATGCTTCATCTCCACCTCATCACAGACCTTCGTCATCTGTCTGCTGTCTGGTGGAGGAAATGGCTCACATTTGTGGACTCTTTACCTTCCCCCACTTCTAGGAAATGCATTTGAAAGCATGTACAGAAGAGCACAGATGGGCTGCAGGTAAGATGCTACAAACAGCATTAGTAGTCATATTTTGACCTCTGGGTGTTGTTTATAGAATGATGGTCAACAAAAAGCTTCTAAAAGCACATGATGACTATGTTCAAAAAAGCATTGTATTTTCTTGCTTCTAAAAAAGTATATAGTGTACATGGAAATTGTATGAATACTGTATCTTACAATGCAATGCATTCAACCTGACAGTCAATTTCCAATGTGACGGACGAAACAGAAATAATATCAGTTGTGAATTGTAGCATCTTTTTTTGACTTATCCTACCAGATTTCTTCAGATTGCTAAATGTTAAGACATTTTTAATAAAATTGGATTAAAATGCAAAATAGCTATTTTTATTTTCAAAATGATGACTGAATCAGGGAAAAAAAAAACATACGTGAAATAAACATTAAATGAAAATAAATTAAAATGTTGTCAAGGCAACATTTCTTCATTTTTATTTTAACACAACAAAAATTATTAAAACGAAACTACTTTAATTAAAATTTAAATGAAAATGGTAAATAAAAAAAACGAATTCAAAATATGAATAAAAACTATAATAGTATCTCAATAAAACTAAAATAACACTGAACTGAATGCTACAATTAACCAAACATCAAACCAAATATATTAAAAACTAGTAATCTGTGAATTTTTACCTTTAATCCATAAAAATGTATTTTGTTGGCATAAATTAATGTATTTAAGTTGATTCAAAAATTAAATAATATTTTTGACTGATTGATTTACTTTTTTTTTTCAGTGTAGTAAGGTCGTTTGATAAAAATCTTAAATAATAATTTATTATGCAATAATGCTTACTCTTTCCCTCACCAGTTTTAAAACATACAGTGTACAGTACACTGCACTGTATCCAGTAAGTATTAAGCTAGTATTGTAATCCCAACATATGGCATTGAACTGAAAACACTTGCGTGTTATCACTGCATATTATAAATATACCACCACGTGGCGTTGTTTCTATAGCTGGACTGTGACTATTAGTTTAATTTATAAGGCTCAAAGTTGCTTTAAAAATCAAACTGCATTCATCAAAATAAAAAAAAGAGAAAAAGAGATGGAGCGATAATACTGTGAAAAAAGGTGAGTTACTGGTAGTGTGGTGTGGTTGTGTCAGTACGATGGTGTTGCAATTAAGGCATGGCTGATTTGTCTGATCAGGCATGTGAGCAGAGAGACTGGAGCTGTCAAAGACAGCCTGAGCAATTTCTGGAGGTGCAGCCGCCTATGAAAGGAAATGTCATCAGAATCGGTGAAAAGCCATTACCTTAGAAGGGTGAAAAATGCTTTGAAGGTAATAATGCACTCGGTAATTATATGAATATGAATGCCAAGTGTCCGTGCCACTTTGAGAGAGTCATTTTCACAAAGAGATCATTCTCTTATTGTCCAATCAATTGGGGGAGGGCAGAAAACACTGAAAAAATGAACTCTTCACACCATCAAGTGCGTTTCGTTGAGCGTAGCCTTTCAGGTTTGTAGAGGGGCCAAGGTTAAGATGCTGCTGCAAACATAACTCGCATCTGACCATACACACGCAGCCACACGTGGAGTGTGTGAAACAATGAAGGCAAACATTGCTGCAAAGGATGAATGAATTGATAGAGAAGCATTCGGCCTTTTATCAGATAGCTTTTATTCTCTGGTCTGGTGGATCAGGCTGTTTCATGCAGCGAGAGCTGTGCAGTAGGGAGATAAGGAGAGAGCTTCTACAAAGAGCTCAATTTATGAATGCGGTCAATATCCGAGGCATGCAACACTTAGTCACATCATCATGCTTCTCCAGCTGGATGTTATCAGAGTCTGACTAGGACAAAACATGAGAAAGAAAGAGGGAGCGAGGAGAGAGAGAGCGAGAGATTGTATTAATGTGAACAGTACTCACAGTTGGACAATGCCACCCCCCCAGTGAGATAATTTCCTCTCAAAATTGCAATCAAAGCTGCCGAAACACTTCAGCAACAATATTAACTCAACGGCTCCTAGGGGGGAACTTTTTATCCCTCTGGTTTTTGCCAACCCATCCTTTCTTTTATTCTGTCGTGCAAAATGCCCTGTCAATATCCTCAACATTAACGTTTAATCATAAATTTGAAGGATGCTGAACAGAGGGCGTTTTTCATTTTGGGAACAATAAACGTCCTTCAAAGCCTCTTAGCACAGAAAATAATAGTGCGCATCAAAAGTGCTCAGGCAGAAGTATTGAGCAGACCCTTGAATCCTTATTCTGATTACAGAAAAGCTGTACATTTTTGACAACAGAAATTTTCATTACAAAAAGAACTGAATCTTTGTCTAGACTTTTTTAATGTAGGATCTGCGAGGTTCAGATGTTACTCAGTTTTGAGTTTTACAGTTTTTTGACTGTAAATTATATTGATTTGTTGTTTTTACTTCTAAAAACTGTACAATTAACAGCATTTTACTGTAAAATTACATGAGATGTGTGGTAAGATCTGTTACAGTTTTTCTCTGTATATACTGCAGTACAGTAACTTGTAACAGTAACAGTTTTTTCCATAACATTTTTACAATATTTTACAGTTAAAATTACATTGTGTTTTTACAATGTAGAAGATGGATTTTAGAAATATATATATATATACAAAAAGCAAACTCAGTGACTGCATGACATCAAATCATGTCTGTTGCAATGTCTGACAAATTTTTGCATGCTTAAAGTCCATGACCATGACTTTAACACAGCAGTGTTTCGGCATGAGTGACTAGTATAACCAAACTATGTTTATATAGAAAAAAAATTACAAAATATTGCAGTGAAAGTGCATCATTCCAAACCTTTAGGCCTGCAATGAAGCTTGTGCTTTTTTCTTAAAAAAGCAGTGTTAAAAAGTCATAGATGCCCATCTAGCATATGTCTACATTGAAAAACAATAATGAGACAGTGCAGAGGAAGTGTAAACTTCATTTCAAAACCATAAGTGGTCATTCACACAGAGCATGTGCTTGCGTTGAACAATGTATCAAGACATGTTTTGTAACTTGAGTGCCAAATTTTTAGAATGTCATGCGAGTGATGCTGCAAAAGACATGAGTGCAACGCTAAAAGATGTCCGTGCATGTTTACATAGAAAAACAATCAAAACGCAGCTCAGTAAAATGCTAAAATGCATTCTATGTGAACATCTCCTCAGACCTGCAGTGAAGCTGGTGCTCTTTTCTCTCTTACACTGAATGGCCGCAAGACTTCCATTATGTGACGTGCTTGTCTGGCTGTCTCTTCTGCAGTGGCACAAGAGAAGTCCCCAGACCTGGAGTTTGTATCAACTCCTCTATTTGTCATAATTACTTGATTGTGGGGGACGTCTAGGAAAGGTCTAATCAATCTGATTTAATTAAGTGCAGTCAGACAGTTGAAATGAGCAGAATGGAAGTAATAAGCACATTTAAATCTGCATATTTGAGCTCGACTAACAACGCCAATTCAAGGCACTCATGCATTTACAATTCTTTTGTCTCCAGATGAAAAAGAAAAGAAAAAAGAAAGCTAAAAAATTGTCTCTCACTTGGAATAAAGTGAAATTAGCGCCTTTCGTTCTCAAGATATATTACAAAAATCTAATTTAAACAAAGTTTTCAGTTTGATTCTTTTTGAAGGATGTAAACAAATAGTGTTGTTTCTAATGGAATGTGCTATTATCTATTATTGAACTGAACTGAACTGGCATGTTTTTCAAGGGCACAGGGAGGCTAGGCGAATTTGCAGCATTACAGCTGGAAATGGTGCAGGGAAAGCTTTGGTTTCTGGTGAAGCTAGGGAGGGCTGTAGACAACATGACAAACCAGAAGAGACAGAGGATCATTAGGTTTCCCTCAGGCCAAGCACAGGCACTCATGGAGAAAGGAAATGCTCACTAGCTCTTGAAAGAAAAGACAAGGCGACTGGTCCTGTGCATGACAGCCCCTCATACCAGAGACCACCCCTCTGTTATGGGCTTCAGCGAAAGGTGACATTCAAGCGGTAGCAGAGCTGAAACACAGGCCTGTCTGTGCATCTGACAACACTGGCTGGACAACAACTTGTTCATGTTCATGTTACCATTTGATCAGTAATATATACAAAGCTACATATGTCGATCCAAAACAGCATGCAGCCAATGGAGGCGGGGACAGTGATGTAAAAAGAATAGTTAACCCTCAGGTCATCCAAGATATAATAGAGTTTATTTCTTCATTGGAACAAATTTGGGAATTTTAGCATTACATCACTTGCTCACCAATGGATCCTCTGCAGTGAATGGGTGCCGTCAGAATGAGAATTCAAACAGCTAATAAAAATGTCACAATAATCCACAAGTAATTCACATGACTACAGTCCATCAATAAGGATCATGTGGAACTAAAAATTGCTTCTTTCCATTATTAAGGAACAACTCCATCATTAACGCATTTAACTTTAGATCATCACTTTTGGCCAAAATACCAGTCTATAATACATAACAATTCTTCTTACAGTGAAAAAGTCCACCCCGTGTTGACCTCTCCCATCAAAATCCACAACATATTTGTTTAGAACTGTTTTGGATACTTTTTGCTTGGTTTTTCTCTCCTTATTCAGACAAAATTACTTTCTCACAAAAATAAAAAATAAAAAATTATCCAGATTACCCAGAAGCAACAATTTCAAGTTAAAAATGTCTTAATGGTGGATTTGTTTCTTACAAACACACAGCTTTTCTCTCTCTAAGATGTTAGTTGATGGACTGGAGTTGTGTGGATTACGTGTGGATTATTATGATGTTTTTATCAGCTGTTTGGACTCTCATTTTGACGGCACCCATTCACTGCAAAGGATTCATTGGTGAGCAAGGTATATAATGCTAAATTTCTCAAAATCTGTTCTGATGAAGAAACAAACTCATCTACATCATGGATGGCCTGGTTGTAAAATAAGATATAAAATGTGTCTCTTGCAAACCCAGAGGCAAAAACAAAGGTTTGGAGACAACAATAAAATGATTAATGTCTTAAGGCATTTCTTCAAAAAAATCCTTTTGTACCACAATTAAGTCTTGTTTAATAATGCTATTACTGGGTTTTGCATCTGATAATCGGAGTCAGAGTCTTCGTAATGATATACTGTAAACTGGAGTTTAGTAATGTGTTTTAGCAGATAGCAGGTGTTTCTTAACATTAGCACCCTGTCAGGATTAGAAGAGGCATTTAATAAGGCTGCATATGCCTTTTGTCTTGTCTCAGCCATGTGTTTACACACGTGTCAGCCAGCATTTCATAAGACAGTCTTGTATTGCGTTAATATCTAAAAAGAATAAAACTTAGCATTGACAAACCAGAGACAATCAATGCAGATGATTTGCATCTCATGCAATTGTGGGGTAGGGTTTAATAAATGCTAAGCTAATGGTTGGACAATATGGGTTACACTGATATCTGAAGAGCAGGGTGGCCAATATAATACTTATGTATCCTTTGATTATAGCAAATAAAATTAATCAAAATGAAAACTTGCACTATAATAGCGCAAAATTCACTACATAGTGACAAAGGGTCACATTTAAGAGAAATTACATTGTTTCTGGTCGACAAGGAGTGGCTTACAAAGAGTAGGGTCATATCGAGGATAATAAGCGCAGAGTTGATTGGGAGGTACGGGGTAAAAGTGTGCCGTATTGATTGTGTTTGACAGTTTTTGATGTAAGAACTCTGAGTCACAGGTTTCTTTCCATGAATCTTAGTATCTGTAAGAATACAACAAATTACAGATCCATAAAACAATTCCATAAAAGCCAAACACAATTTTTAAAGGCAACGATCTTCAAATGACATGCTCACTTCTTTCCAAGAGACTTGGAAATGGATGGAGAAATCTGATTAATCACATTTCCATAACTGACCATAAATTACTTTCCTCTACTAAAATCATAAAATATCTAATAACCTAAAGAGCTTGTTTCCTCCACCACAGGAGCTCTCATTGGCTGTCTCCTCCCTTCCCAAACCAGCCTAAGATGAATATGAGGTGATTACCCCCAAAGTCCTGCTGGGGAGGCCCAGCTCTGTGTGCTGCTCATTAAACATAAGTACCATGTAACCTCCCTGCACTAAATCAAGGGACGTGTTATTGGTCCCCAGTGAAAACACAGGGGTCAAAGGGTCCTGGAGATGGGTTGTGCTGTGTTGAGCTCATCCTGGGGAGACACCAGCTGACAGCTGCCACAGATCTGACACACACATAAACATTCATGCACCAACACACACTGATACACACACACACACACACACACACACACACACACACACACACACACACACGAAAAGAGAGAAAAAGCCCAGCTATAAAAGAACGCACACACACAGAGGCAGTCTGTCAGCATAAGGTGCACACTCCATGGTAAATGCGGCCCAATCAATACTCATTGGAAGCGAGAGGATGAATAGAACAGTAATGAGGGAGAAGAATTGGGTGGAAGGCTCATTTCTCTCTCTCCAAGCATTTTCTAGAGATTTCAAGTCTGTTTATGGTAGATAAATAAATCAGAACATCCCCCTCTTTTTAAATATTCTTTCCAATATACATTTGAAGGGTTTATTTTTCAATAATGTACGGCTGAAAATCAGATTTTTCTGTACAATATTTTATGGCTTGGCATATCAAAGCCCACAAACGTTGCCATTTTCATGAAAATCCACAAATGACTTTAAAAATGAAATAAAACAAAACTGATAAAAGAATGGACTGATAAAAAACACAAAACACATATAAAAAAAGCATAGAAATGTAGAAAACTGGTTGTAGTGGGACATTGTTTAATACAGTTTTGTTTCATTACTAAAATATTTAACCACAAAATAGCACTTTTTAAATTATTTTCTTTTATTTTTAGGGAACTATAATGAATATTTAAACAAAAGTCATAATCTAACCCTTTCTGAAGGTACTAATATGTACTTTTAAAGTACTCATAAGTAACTTTAATATACTAACTCATCATTTAGGAGAAAATAAAGTATAAAGATGTACCTTTTAGCTTTTGAAACTTACAGTACTGCCCCAGTGACAGCTTTGTACCTTTTTGTTTCTGAGAGTTCAGCTACTGTCATGTGAAAAACGGCAGGGCTCTACACCCATCATTTACCGTTCGCACTCATTTCATTAATACTGAGTTCTCTGTCTGCATCGTCCCAGTCCGCCAGGCCACTGCTTGTTATAATAATGGGCTTGGTTTGTAGCTTCTGAAGGACAGACATTAATATTTGAGAGCATTTATACCCATTAAGGCTGTTTGCGGGAGAGAGGAGAGCATGTTTTTAACTCTGTTGAGAGAGTGTGTGGTAAGAGGTTATCATCTACTAAGTAAATAAAGGAGCACACAGTATCTCTCATTCCTGTGATTCCTGGAAGCGGCTAAAATGTGGCGAGCAGGATCTGGTTTTAAAGAGAGACTGACGCTGTTTATTAGACAGCAGTGCAGTGCTATTATCGTTTCCTAAATGAATTATTCAAAATGAAGTATTGCCTCGGAGATGCTCCTTGCCTCGATGTCTGTGTTCGTGAGGGTTTGTGAGTGTGTTTTCGAGGTCCTGAGATTAGCTTTTTCTTGGCCTCTAAGCGAGCACATCTGCAGTCAAGGCTTCACATCTGGTTCTCACATTTTCCCCTTGCGCTGCCGAGAGGAGCAAAAGAGAAAAGAGTAAAAGAGAGAAAAGGAGATAAGCACTGAAGCAGCGAGAAACCAATCATTACACTTGAACAGAGGGGCAAATTCAGTTGTGTCTTTTTCGCGTATTAACAAAGCAACCACAATTTAGTTTAACCCTCAATTTGCCTTTTTAATTTAGTTTTAGCATTTTTAGTAAATAGGTTAATGGCCATGATTTAAAAATGTTTAACAATGTTAACTTACTCATCACAGTAGTGTTACTGTCGTATGTTTAATACATGTGGTAATGTCCATTTTTATTTTATTTGACTTATTTTTTAATTTTTTTTTCCTTCACTTAAATTTTGTTCAATTTTACATTTTAGTTTTCCTTTTGTTAAATTGTGCACAAAAATAACACAGTACATATTACAATTAAAAAGTCACTGCCGTTCTTTTCAGCACAAACATGTCTCATTTCTATGTAAATGAGGTACTATTTGCCTGTCGCAATTAATGTTGTGCTATAATCACCCACAGAAAGCAGGCTATAAACAGAATTCCTTATTTCCTACAGATCATATCAATCATTCAATCGGTTATATTTATGTTCAGTGTAGACAAGCGTACCTTTGGCAATTTTAGGACTGAGAACTGAACTACAGTACAAGACTGGGATTTGTGCTGGCAAATTATATTTTTGGGGGGCATGTTTGCACCTGTTTTGCACAATTTAATTGAGTAAACCAACCTTTAAAATGACACAAACAGCACTATCAGCATGTGCAATTCATTCTTAGTGAATTCCCCGTTAGTATTTCTTTCCCTGTTCCCACACTTCCCCCGTTTCCCTCACTCTCTTTGTGTCCCCTCCCCATCTCACCTGGAATCAAAATCAGTCCGTTTTGTCATTACTTTGGCAAATCTTCATCGGCTATGATTTATCAGTTAAGAAGTAAAGCATCTTCATGTGGTTTGGCTGTTTAGCCAGGGAAAGCTTCCAGCTCCTATTCCACTCCTTACCCTCACAGCAGATGTTTTGAACTCCTCTATGCGCGGCCCAACCTGGATTCTGTGCTCCCTTCCAAGCTGCACTGACCCTGGCGACCCTGTAATTGGTGGAATAATTTGCCCTGGTTTACATAAACACTCCCTGAAAGGCTGATTCTGTGGAGCTCTCCCGGAGGCTGAGCTGCATCATGGATATGCACAGTGGGAGAGCGAGCGAGACTTCAGGCCTCCAGTGACACACCAATACTCAGACTGATGCAATAACAACTGTGTCCATCAGCACACATGGTGTAATGGTCTTCAAGGAACATTACCGACGACGTAAAAAGAGCCTGTTCATGATTTAGTTTCAATTGTTATGAAACTCTACGGTTCTGGATGCACTGATCGACTGGAGAAACAATAGGCACTCGAGAGACTTGTGTTTGATGGCTAACACAGATAAAATATAACTAATGTAAAACTGAAGCATAGTTAGCATATGAAAAATCTCTTTCTTCTTATAAAGATCCCATGATGAATACCATTTTTTATTCCTGTTGTTGATATATTGCTTATTGAGACATAGCTTGTGCCTTTTTTGAACAGCTAACAGCCTTTTGTTTGTGCCAAAGATGCGAACCAGCCATATTACCAACATTTTTATTAAATAGCGCATTTTACTGAACAAATATTGAACACATCTAATACAAGTCAATCATTTCGGTCCCCAATTTTTTTGAGATAAAGTGGAAATTTTATATGCGTACATACAGACAATCGGTGAAAGCTGCAAAACTCCTACACAAGTGCTTCTTTCTTCACATTCTTCAAGTACTGCACACTTCCATTTCCAACCCAGAGGATGATACTTGTGTGGTTCAAAATGTCACACGCCTTTCATCCTTCAATGTCAAGAATGAACAACTCCAAAGTGTGCTCTGCTGTCCCGTCTACAATTATTAGCCACTGTTTGCGCGTGAATTAGCCGCTTGGATCTTTTGAACATGTGTTAACGTTTTAATCAAACTGATTCCATATTAGTTTTGACAAATTTCAGCAAATGGACGCAAGCGTTTGTGAAGCGTACAGGCACAGCCGTATGGGGATAGAATGGGTTCCATATGTAGACACGGGCCCTCGCCAGCACCTTGTTTGCTCTTTCCCTAATTGCAGCAGTTACATGTAAGGAAAAAAAGCCTGGCAGGCTGAATGTAATGACAGAAACATGGAAATTATTAGACTATGGAAAAATAGAAATGGTCTCATATCGTAGTTCAGACATTTTTATTTTCTGTGATAACTGCGCAACACACTTACTCTTATTTCTCCTGTATGTATATACATATATACACATACAGTACATATATGCAAGCATCTGTGCATGTATTTGTACATGTAGCTGTGAGTTATTTACCCCTCTCCTCTGTCAGGATTAAAAATGGATGACAAGACCACTCTCACTTCTCTATTGCCTTTTTCTTGATTACCCTTTTCTTCTCGCCGTTATACGGTCCAACCAGCCAGTTCATCAAATATTAAAGAACAGCAGTGTCTATTAATGCTGCCAGGGCAATTGAAATATGTGTGATGGATTTTTACTGCTGTAGTGCAGAATGTCTCTCTCAGTGGCCCCCTGGGATCCCCCTCCAGCTGTTTAATCCATAGCTCCATCACAAGCCTGTGAGGATGGGGTCGACCTCCACCAAATGTCTTCATTTCTCCCCATATCTTCCTCCCCCCTTGGGATAATGGCTAACGAGGCCCTTTCGGTAATAACGTTGAAAGACTGAATCGGAGCAGAAACTCTCACAGGAAGGTCAGGGCCGTTGTTGCCATGTTAGGACGGTGAGTGTTTGATAGAAGTGCGTCTCACATCACGTTATTCGCTTTCTATCCACGTGTGCTCTGTAAAATCACATATGAATATTCCATGCCGTCAGCAGCCGAGCTAATGAGATGAGAGCTTTTATGAGCGCTATAATGTCTCAAGGAGCATTTCCTTTAATTGTGCTCTGACGTAGGAGGATGCGCCAAATGAATGAATCACGGTCACCTATGTGATGTTTATCGAACTGCATAGATTCAAAGAATCATGTTTAATAGGTTGGCGATATGTTCCGTCAATTTTCGCTGATGATTCACACAGCGAGGTATGGCATGATCATCTGTTCACATCTTTATACTTCCTGTTGTGTTTAATTTTGTAACATATAAATGTTGTTGATGGAAGCTGGAGAAATCACATGTACTGCATTTGAGGAAATTAGGTTTTCACATTTCTTATGCCTAAAATGTGGTTTAATATCACTATTAATAAAGATTGTATGATCTCTACATGATATCAGTCTTTTTTTTATCAATATATTTAATATTTTTACATCAACAGTTTACAGAGTCAGTACAATTTACAAGTAAACATTCTTTTCTAAGCACCCTTCCATCCCCATCCCATCCTCACTAGACAGAACATTTAAATGGACTTTATTGCGAGGCATTGAGCTGGGGAAAAAAAAAAAAACCTTAAAAAAACAAAAATGATAAATACAAATAATAAAAATAGATACATACATAAATAATAATACTAATAATAAATAAAGAGATTAAAGTCAAGAAGGGTTACATTATCAAATCAGCATTTTCAGTAAATGTAACATCCAAATTATTCACGTATGCAATAAATTCAAACAAATATATATATATATATATATATATATATATATATATATATATATATATATATATATATATATATATATATATATTTTTTTTTTTTTTTCTCAGAATAACATGATTTCTGATTTCCATTGTACTATCAGAGCCATCTTAACTAAACGTAAATTCTTTCTTTGATTAAGTTGAAGAATTGATTCATACCCCTTAATAATATAAATCTCAGGTCAGATGGAAGCCTAACATTAATAATTTTGTCAATAGATTGTATTATATTTCTCCAATAAGTTTTAAGTTCAGAACAAGTCCAAAAACATATGCAATAATGTACCAACCTCTGTTTTACATCTAGGGCAACATTCTGAATATGAATCATTGATCTTGTGTAGTCTTTCAGGTGTATAATATACTCTATGTATAATATTGAACTGCATTAATCTATGCCTACTATTAAATGAAAACGTTAAAGCACTTTTACAGATGAGTTCCTAAATATCTTGTTCAAAAGTACTGTACATTCCAGATCTTTTTCCCATTTAAGTCTCGAAGATGATATATCCTCCCCATACAAGTCAATGAAATTGGTATACATATAAGACACAACCTTTAGATCCTTTTTTCTCTCTTATTCGGAGTGAAGAAAGGGACCTTAAATGACCTCCTTGTATTGAACTGATATAATTTCTCACCTGAAAATATTTGAAAAAGTGTTTAACAGGAAATGAAAACTTTATTCTCAATTGTTCAAATGTCAGTAGTGTGTCCTCCTCATATAAATCTCCAAACACTTGTATTCCTTTTTATACCAATATTGTGTTATCCCATCTCTTAATACCTCAGGAAGAGATGGGTTGCAGTGAAAAGGAGTATTGTTATACAATTGTTATATTGTTATACAATAGTAGCCAATTATATTTTTTCCTGATCTCAAACCCCAATTTTCAAGTGTGTCTAATGACTGTGGTTGTTAACCGCATTTGTAATACAAGTCAATGGGATGAACAGAGCCTTATCAAGAGGTATTTCCCCTGCATGATATTTTTCTATTTGTATCCATGCAGGTGGAAAAGTTCTATTCATCTGCCAAAACCATACAGCTTTCATTTGTGCTGCCCAAAAATAAAACAAAATGTAGAGGTTGTAATCCACATTTTTTTAGATGCCGTTTGTAATGTTTTAAGTTTAACCCTCAGAGTTTTATTATTCCAAAATAAATTTTCTAATTGAGCTATTGATATATATTGATATATATATATATATATATATATATATATATATATATATATATCTATATATATATATATAATAAAACTTTTGTGGGATAGAAAAAAACTTTTGTGGGATAGAAATGGCAAGAGTTTGAAATAAATATAAAAATTTAGGAAGAACGTTCATTTTTATGTAATTTATCCTGCCAATTAATGACAATGGTAGTGAGTTTCATTTTTCCAAATCTCTCATTACTTTTTTAAGTAATGGTGAATAATTCAAATCAATTCTGAATCTCTTCTTTCGAAATTTCTTTTTCAAGTTCTTCTCAGTCATTATCACATAAGACTGGGATATCCAGTTTGCTTAAAAATTTTGGGATTTCAGCTTCCTCTACTCCTTGAGACTTACACAGTAATTTATAAAAATGTAAAAATGCTTGGTTAATTAATTTATGGTGTTTAATACTCTTATCTGAAGAACGTATTGTAGTTATAGATTTGCTAATTTCTTCTATTCTTATTTGCCATGCTAACACTTTTCCAATCTTATCCCTGTGTTCGTAATATCGCTGTCGTGACCTGAGAAGTAAATTTTTTCCTTCTTTATATAATATCAGTTTTTAAATGCAAGATATAAGTATATTTTTAGTTGGCACAATTAGAGTGCATTAAGCACAAAATTAGTTTTTCCAATTTCCAATTTCCAATTCAGTTTAGTATACCAAAAGTACAACTGCAGGGCATTTTTTTAGTAAGCACATAAATATGTAAACGTATTTGTAGTATACTTAGCACAAAATAAACTTATCTCAAGTTCTTTTTTGTATATTTTTTTCACTATGGTTAGTAGACTCTCTGCTTAATATCTGCTAACACTTTATTTAGTTCGTCCACCAACAGACATTTTACTGACTTTAAGTAACTTTGCAAAGTCATGGCAACTTGGGATGTGCGAGATTAGTCGACTAGTTGAGTAAACATACAGTAACTTCTGCTGCTAGTCGACACTGGAAATAGTAGTCAACTAGTTAAAATGTTGTTATTTTAATGTTACATTTTAAAAATACATTATTTTGAAAAGTGGATATCTGGAGTGGAAAACAGTATAATTTCATTTCACCTCAGACCCTGCATGTATGTGTTTTCTTCATGTCATTTGCTGAAGGCTCAGAGAAATGTCTGCTTGGAAGATGGGAGCATACCAGTTTAAAAGGGGAAAACACTATGAATAAAAAGGAACTGACTTTATTCAGAAAGGTATTGTTGATATTTTTTCATGTTATCTGGGTAACCACTGTATTTTTTTGCTTGTTTAGAGACCATACTGTCATAGAGAGTGAATTTACATTTTCATTCATCCCGTCTGCTGCTTTTGTTGCTGTCGGTGTTGTAAATTTTAACTGTTCGATGGAAAATAAGAACAATTTGGACAGTAAGGTGTCTGGAATTATTTGGCTCATTGATGCATAGTTTAAGTTTTTCAAACATATCACATATACACAATATTTTTGCCTCTCTTTTGAAGGTTTCTTACTTTTAGACTAGCTCATTAGATAATTTCTACAAAAACGTCAGTGAAATTAGTAATAGTTCACATCCCTAATCTCAATAACTAGTTGACATACAGTATAGTGGCAAATTAATGAGAATTACTTGACATGTAGTTTCAAAATAAGTTACAGTTAGGAGAATGTCTAAAGTGACCTATTGAAATAAAACATAACCAACCATTGTAGTAATTTTGTGGATTGAACAAGCACAATTAATCATTAGAATAAACGACGGAGTGCAATGGCCTTCTAGGAAAATAAATTCAGATGGCAACATGTCATCTCATGTTCTGGTGGTACACTTTAATTCAAAGGATGTAAGAAGGAAAAGTACTGCCCACTGACCGCGGATGCTGGCAGCATGGCCCTGTCGCGTGGGAACGCAGAAGGCCACTGCAATTAGCGCAGATTGATTTAGCGCCGCCGCTGCCGCCGTGCCACCCACTCTCAGAGCAGAGGTGGCCAGCTGTGCGTAGCATCAGGTTAATCATGACCACGTGCACGCACTAATAGAATTCCTCTTTTGCAGCGTGCCACAGATGTGTGCACTAAATCACACACAGTATTAATTCCGCTCCTTCGTCCTCTCAGCCCAACCGAAGCCGCATGGAGCTTCGTGCCTCCCCCCGGGTCATCAGTCCTATATATGTGGAGGAGGGCAGACACAAATGTACCTCACGCTCTCTAATCACAGGTGTACGGATAGGAACATCACTCCTCTCCTTCACCTCACACTTTTCCCCAACAATTAAGACTCCATTTTAAATGTCATTAATCAGCGGGTTGCATGGCAAGATCCAATTCATATCTGTCAGATGCACTGGGCAGAAACTAATAGGGGAGCAATTACCTGAAAGGAACCCTACATGGCAGAGATGTCTATGACAGTGTGTTTTAATACAATGAGCTTACTGTATTGTAAGAGCCAATACCAGAATCAGTTATTTGCGTCTCTCTCTCCCTCAAGAAAACACAATAGAAGTGAGCAAGAAACATCCACGGATACCAGAAGACTAAAACGGATCAAGATGTTTTCCGAAACGGCGAGGGAAAACAGCTGCGCTTCAGAGATTTGAATCTCTGCGTAAGTAGATAACACTCTTTCTTTGCCGTTCCCTGCAAAAGCAACACAAACCAGATCTGTGAAAGGACAACAGCTTTTTAGGGGGTGAAGTATTAATGTTGCTACAAAAAGGCAGTATAGATAATTTCTTTAGTATTATGATGTATAATGGTTTATTCGGAAAAGAAAAAAATGTAGGGCAGGGCGAGTTCTATTCATTGGTTGTTGATTGGATTTTGTGATTTGAGCGTTGTGCTCAAAAGTGGAGGCAGATGAGCATTTGCTTGCAAGAGCTAGTTTATAAGGACTAAATGATTGAAGAAGACCTGCATACATCACCAGAGAGAATTCTGATGTTTCACCAGTAGAGCATATTTGATTAAACATTACAAAGTAAAAACAGTTTAAAGCATATGCACAGATGAACTGTTCACAATAAGATCTATAACATTGAATTCAAGGGTCAGTTTGGCTATAGACAGCTCTGTGCCGAGAAAGATGAAATATAATACAGTGTTGAAAAAGGATCCCATTACGAATAAACAGGCAGCATGACTCAGGCCTCACACTGGTGAGTGCTGGTTTCCTTTGAAAAACAAATAAATAATCCCAAAGTTTCTCCCTTTCTTGGCAAGTACATGAATAGAAGTGTATGGTTTTTATTAGTGTCACATTTGAGAAACAGCAGAAAATGTTTCTTTTTCTTTGTATAAGATGTGCCTGAAAATGAAGCCTCGTTTAATGGGGGACAACATATGTATTAACAGATTTACAAACCATTTTTTTTTTTTTTACTATATCATTAGTTTAAAATTTTCCATTTAGCGATTAAAGTACATTAAATCTCAGCTTATTTAACAATTCTTAATTAAAACACATTTTAGATGTGGCTTATCTACCTAGAAAGGATGTTATTTACCTGAAAGATACTTTTGAGTTCAAGGCTATACTTTATTTATTTATTTATTTATTTATCTTTACTTCACACGTAGATAAATGTGCTGTGATATTTGGCCTTCAGCTGGGTTTGTAGACACTTAGTTTGGCAGAACTTTGTCACTTTGCTTTTGTGCCGTGATGTTAAATGATTTCAAAGCTTCATACTTCATATTTTCCTCTTCCGTGAACACAATTATCTACTCTAAAAGACCCTTCTTTTAATACGCATCAGCCTTGAGAGGGGAAGAAAAACATAAGATATATATTTATATATTAACGGACACATTCACAACAGCTTCCACATTAAAATCTGTGCTTATTCACTTTGCTTAGCATTAGTACAATTTAATAATAGAAAGTAAATTACAGTGATCCTTTTGAGGACGGACAGGTTAATGGTATTATGAAGAGTGGGAGTGGAAAATAGAGAAACGAAAAGGGAAACAGATGAAAGGTCATTCATACCACCTGTGGATGCTGGGCAAACAAATGGAGAGTGGACACAGTCTGGACAGCACTGTCGCACACACAAACACATTATGCACACATGCATTTAAAACACACAAATAGAATGTTCTTTTGTGCTGTGCAATAATATATATAAACATACCTTGCTGTTTGAAACTTGAGTGAAAATGTACAGAATGTTTTACCAACTTATTGAACCTATGGATTCTTGCACTCTTTAAATCTAATAATTTTCTTTTTTATTAAAGCCTCTTGAAAAAATGCACATGGTGAATAATAATGAAAATGAAAAAAAATGAAAATTACGAAATGTTTCTGGAGCAGATAATTAGAATGACACTGAAGACTAGAGTAATGATGCTGAAAGTTTAATTTCTGCAATTACACTGAAAAAAAAAGATACATTTTTTTTAAGGTAAGTGGTTACAAGCAATTTATTTTAGCTACATTAAAAAAAAAGTTTAAAAAGTTAGTCAACTAAATTTATTTAAATGTATTTAAAATAAATTTATTGCAACCACTTACCTAAAAGAAAATTAGTAAATTCAATAAACCATTTTTTTTCAGTGTACAGGGATAAATTACATTTTACATAAAAT
Organism: Cyprinus carpio; assembly: GCF_018340385.1. Taxonomy (NCBI): domain Eukaryota; kingdom Metazoa; phylum Chordata; class Actinopteri; order Cypriniformes; family Cyprinidae; genus Cyprinus; species Cyprinus carpio. The sequence continues at coordinate 10,719,325 of NC_056615.1, read as the reverse complement.
TACATTTTTACTGTTTTTACAGCATTTTTGATCAAATAAATGCAGCCTTGATGAGAATAAGAGAAGGATAAAAAAAGGATATTCAACATATTGACCAAACTGTGAAAAATACTCTCTGAATACATCTTGTGTGAGGGGAGGGTAACCTCAGCCAAAGTCAGCTGATGAATCGTTCAAAATAAGCCAACAAATGAGTATTAGAGAGCAAATTTAGTCAATTTGATTTAATATTGACTTCAAGCCAAAATAATTGCTCTGACTTACATGAAATGAAAGCTAAATGATGTGATACATTTTGTGTGTGTGTTAATGAGAGGCTCACATCCTCTAAAGTGAACTTGATATTAATGATATTGAATCTCTGTACATATGTGTTGCTGTATGCATGTGGGTATTTTCATTTGTATGTGATGTTTCTTGTGTATACATGCATAAATATACGCTTGTTTGCATGAGACAATAAATCTCTATCTAAGAGATTTATTGTGCGCCCATCCATCAGTCTGTGTGTGTTTAGACCATTAAAGGCATTCATTTGGGCTCTGTGTTTATTTGGAAGTTAGTTCTTCCACTCAGGATGACACTGATCACAGAAGAAGGATCATGGGAAGGAAGAGCGCTTGTATCCAGTCACTTTGTTAGTTCTATAGTGCACGAGACAGAAAGAGTGGAAAAGAATAACGAGGATTGTGCCAAATGCTTCCCTGGCCTCGGAGGAGACGCTCCCCACTTTGATCATACACTTCCAATCAGACTGTTTCAGCAAGCCACAGTCTACAAGACCTCAAACAGCTGCCAGACAATACGTCCCCATTACCATGAAATACACATCAAATTTATATAAGTCACCAGGGCTACAAAGGCAAAAAGGTTTTGATAAAAGTGCTCCACACCAGGCTACGAAGGAGCATGAGGCGAGTCCATCAGGAAAATAAGTGCTGCCCTCCAAACAAGCAGTCAGAACAGCGTCTCTGTGCAGCCCAAAAAAAAAAAAACTACATTAGTTGAAAAGGTCAAAGAATGCATTTGACATCAAAATTTAAGAACAAACAGACAAGTCATGCCTGATAAAAATGTGCCCCTTCAGAAATGTAAGCCAAATTTTAAGTACAACTAAAAAAAAAAAAAAAAAAAAAGTTAAAATATTATAATAATAAAATCCAAATTATAATAATAAAAAAAATATTCTCTAAATTAAGTTGCACAAGTGGGAGATCAAGTGGAATTAATTTGTAAATGTATATACAGTATATATATGTACACACATAACACACACAAATCTAGATAAGAAAATATATATTTAACACTCATTTTTTAGGGTAACAACTGGCCTATTGTCAGGATAGTCACTGGAGGCAGTGAATTCAATACAATGTTTATTTCTCTAAAGAATAAGTGCAAGGTGAGTAGGTGATTTCAGGTGCGGATTCTGTGCAGATCACTCGGTGAGAGGTGGGATCCAGGTGAGTACGTCCATAGACGAGAGGTCAATGCCACACAATTCCGGATTACTAATGCTTGTCCTTTTCCTTCTTTATTAGGAGAGGAACTGTCCAGCGAGCTTGCCGGGAACACAGGAGATACTAGAGATTGAAGGGGAATCAGGTAACTGGGATGGATCAGGAATCCTGGAGACAGCAGAACAATGACACAGGTTAGATTTTCAAAAGTACTTATACGTTATGTCGTGGAGCTCTTCGGATGTGAGGCAAGCTGGGGACGGAAACATGAGGTCTGTTCCTGTTGGAGGCTTGACTGTGAACTGGGGCTGAGGTGAGTGTTTTATAGTGCCTTGATGAGATCGTTGATGCTGACCAGGTGAGGGTGATTAATACTCAGGGGAACGTGAACGTTGTGGATTGGCTGGGACCGGGCTTGCCTGGTCCCTGACACCTATATGTCAACTTATCCTGGTCTCCCCTACTGTAAATTTAAAAAAGGTGTTTTTGCCATGTATAAAATTACCTAACGACTACCTGAACAAAATCACACTGCTGTAGACTAACACATAAAAGATTATGCTGTGTATGATAGGGCAAAATCAGTATCTGAATTCTTTTTCTTTAACTTTATGGCCATTGTAAATTAATGAAACCTGACTTTAAGGAAGAACGGCAGTATTTGCATACACCACATATGATTAATTAGGCCTTGCTGGTGAAACAGAAGTCATCATGCCTTCATGCAAATCTGTTCTGCATTACCACATTCCTTCTTTGATCTGGGATAACCGGTGGATTAATCTATGTGATTCCTCCCCCAGTATATAATATCATCAGACCAAATGTAGCATATTTCAGAACATTTCATGTAAGACATAAATAGTAAAGAACTTTTAGTAATACTGGAAGCACAGATTCCTGTTTTTGCATTTAAGATACAATTTTGGCTCTAAATTGTTAATGCCTTTCAGAGGATGATAGAAAAGCTACAGTATGGTGAAAATGAAAAGAAAAGCACAGTGTTTTTCTGCCACTATAGCAGTGAAGGCACAAATGCTTCAAATATGCTACCAATGCCTGTTCCACTGACAGGCCACAATTTTCAACTCAAAATCGTACCCTTCTACAAGGCGCATGAGGGCACTCCTCTCATTGGCTGCTACCTTCTACAGTAATACATTACAGTTGAAGATGGGCTAAGGGCTGTGCAAGCTGCCTTTTAGATTGGTAGCCACTTAGCCAGAAAGCTGGGGAATAATAAGCAGTCTTGATGGAAGAAGTGGCATGCATAACATTTGCTCAGCTAAACCATTTCAGCTGTGGTTTCTAAGCTTTTTTTTTTACTTGGTCCTTTGAATAATATGACCGATAAGAAGTTTGATACACACTTGGCAAATGTGAGGATGTTAACAGAGAGGAAGAGAAAAGAAGACTCCCATGAGAATAAAAAGTTTTTAAAAACCACTCAGATAATATAAAAGGGACATTTCACATGAAACTGTATTATTTATTTAGTTTCTATTATGTTTTACAAACATTTTTTATATATAACATGCTTATAGATACATACATACATACATACAGTGTATACACACACACACACACACACACACACACAAAACAGTTCTTTCTGGTCCTCGAATCCGGTTGGCTGAGAGGAGGGCCATATTCTAGTGAGAACAGAACTCCAATTGTTTCACCGTTTGTATCACTCCTCTTGCAGTATTTCTCACATCAAGTGTCGAGCGAGCTTTTAATACAGTAATACAATAACATTCAACTTTTAACAATAACATACTCAATGTTTCTTCATTAATAGTTCTAAAGTGACATTTTCGAATTAGTAACAGAGCCTTGGGCTCAGCTGTTAAACTGTCAACTTGAGATCTGAATCCGTAGCGGAAGGAAGTGGTTTTGCACAAAAGAGGGTTTTTAAAGACTCTGTTGTTGTTTCTTATGTATTTACACACTCGTATATGTATACTGACGTAGGTCTTCTTTGTTGTATTTTCCTCTTAATGATGCACCAAATGTTTTCTATGGGTGAAAGATCTGGACTGCAGGCTGGCCATTTCAGTACCCGGATCCTTCTTCTACACAGCCATGATGTTTTAATTGATGCAGTGTGTGGTCTGGCATTGTCATGTTGGAAAATGCAAGGTCTTCCCTGAAAGAGACGACGTCTGGATGGGAGCATATGTTGTTCTAGAACTTGGATATGCCTTTCAGCATTGATGGTGCCTTTCCAGATGTGTAAGCTGCCCATGCCACACGCACTCATGCAACTCCATACCATCAGAGATGCAGGCTTCTGAACTGAGTGCTAATAACAACTTGGGTTGTCCTCGTCCTCTTTAGTCCGAATGACATGGCTTCCCAGTTTTCCAAAAAGAACTTCAAATTTTGATTCGTCTGACCACAGAACAATTTTTCCACTTTGCCACAGTCCATTTTAAATGAGCCTTGGCCCAGAGAAAACGCCTGCGCTTCTGGATCATGTTTAGATATGGCTTCTTTTTTGACCTACAGTATAGAGTTTTAGTCGGCAACGGCGAATGGCACGCTGGATTGTGTTCACCGACAATGTTTTCTGGAAGTATTCCTGAGCCCATGTTGTGATTTCCATTACAGTAGCATTCCTGTATGTGATGCAGTGCCGTCTAAGGGCCCGAAGATCACGGGCATCCAGTATGGTGTTACGGCCTTGACCCTTACGCACATAGATTGTTCCATATTGCTCCTCTATTTTTTGCCGCAGCATTGGGGGAATTGGTGATCCTCTGCCCATCTTGACTTCTGAAAGACACTGCCAATCTGAGAGGCTCTTTTTATAACCAATCATGTTGCCAATTGACCTAATAAGTTGCAAATTGGTCCTCCAGCTGTTCCATATATGTACATTTAACTTTTCCGGCCTCTTTTTGCTACCTGTCCCAACTTTTTTGGAATGTGTAGCTCTCATGAAATCCAAAATAAGCCAATATTTGGCATGACATTTCAAAATGTCTCACTTTCAACATTTGCTATGTTATCTATATTCTATTGTGAATAAAATATTTAAAGTTTATATAATAAAGTTTATGAGACTTGTAAATTATTACATTCCTTTTTTTACTCACAATTTGTACAGTGTCCCAACTTTTTTAGAATCTGGTTTGTAATATACTTTTTTACTGAATAATTTATGCAACAAAAATACAAGCTTCACATGTTTGCTTGTAACCTCCAGCACAACAACCCCACAGGCTTCTAGTTTAAGTTCATTGCTGTAAACATGTCTTTTGTTTGTTTTTATAAACCGAGGAATGCCACAGATTCTGTCCATAGTTGTTTTAACCAAGAATATGCCTTTGCATAGTTTTAACTTAGCCTTGATAAAGTCATGCAAACAAATGTTTAACTTAATGTACATTTTAAAAAAATGCAGCGCTAATGTGGCGGAAGTGAAAAATTCACATTACCCATGCAGCATGAGAACATACAGCATGAATAAATCTTAACCAGTGTGCATCTCCACTTAAGGCAGGCTAAGGTAAAAAGAACAGTCAGTAAAAAGAACAGTCTGCGCCACAGTCACTTTATTCAGGGGAAGTATATCTGCGGCTTTGTGCACGAGGTTGTCAAACACTTAAATGCCATGGAAACATTACTGCAGGTATCTGGAAAGAACTTGATGACATTTTTTCTGCAACATTATGTCTACCCACACTTTCTCAGAGAACACTTTACTGATTCACACATACATACACACACCAGCTGCAGAACATATGGACCTTCACAGAGGAACATCCGCAGAAGCGAGAAAAAGAGAGAGAGAAAGCGCAGTCTAGGAGCGTGGCAGCAACATTTGAGTCTAGACTCAGCTGCACCCCTGCCACATGGGAGAGAAAGACAGATAGAGAGAGAAACGAAAAAAAGAGAGAACAAAAATAATACTCCATGCCTTCCTGTAAAACCTCTCCGATCAGGGCACACATGCTTGGCCAGGCACCAGCTCTCGTAGCTATTTAAGGCAGTTTCATTACATTTTTAGGGAGATAGCAACAGCCACTGACACAGATGTTGAAACGGATTTTTTCCCGGTGCGCTCTTGGTGCACCTGTGCACATTTAGTGCCAAATTCCTGTTGTGTCTAAATGGGAGGTCCAAACATTCCACCCGCTTAAAGCATGAAAGCAAATATCACATTATTACTTATTATGAGCAGGCTCTGGGGTGGGTGTTTTGGCTGCAGCCCAGTATCTGAATGATGAGAGGGGTCATGTGAGTACTCACACAGACACACACACGTCAGGGAGTGGGATTATATATACAGTGTGTTTAAAAACCTTAAATAAACCATCAGTGTGTTTCAGTATCAGCACATTTATGTATAGAAGTAGAGAGCATGTTAACAACCACTGACATCCGTAAGGAAATAGGCCTATCATCTAAAAGAAAAAAACAAGCATATAACATGGAAAAAATATATATTTTTCTAAATTCAAATCTAAATTCTAATTTTACACAATATAGAAGGGAAAAAAGTACTAAACTCAAACAATTCTATGTTTGCAGTTTACATTTAAATAAGGAATGCATCAATACAATTCTGGTGTATTTTTTAAATAATAACTGTGCGTGTGCATTAGATGTTGGCAACAGATGTAAAAACAGAAGAAATAAACATGCACAATTGAATATCCAATACTGACCAATACAACCAAAACCCTCTAATATTGGTCAATAACAAATATGATACCAATATATCGTGCAGTATGGTACTTGCATACATTTATGAGATAGTCTTGTCATTCATTTTAGCAATTTAACACACACACACACACACACACACACACACACACACACACACACACACACACACACACACACACACACACACACACACACACACACACACACACTTATACAAAGCCTGCCACACATTTACACATCCACAAAACACACGCGCACAGGCACCAGATGGACCTCAGAGCAATAAAGCAGAAGAAAAAAATCTTTTGTTCTCCCAGCAGTGTATCTGCAAATCTATTAACATTGTCCCTTCTTTCCTCCTTTCCTTCATTCTCTCTCTCTCTCTCTGCGCAGATGTTACAGGCACATTCCATTACACCTACACGTCATTACACTTAATGGCTCGTTCAAATGAAAGCCAAGCGTGGACCTCATCTGTGACAGCAATCTAGAGCTGCATTTCTTGCTCCTTCTTACTGTTCTCCCCTCCGCTCCCTAGACTCCCACCCTAGCTCCCCGATCAGGGAAGCGAGTGAGGCCCGGGGCCAAACATTTCCTGGAGTCCCTTTGCTCCCTTCATGTCCAGGTTTTCCCACAAGATGGGCTCCAAGAACTGAAACACATGCAAATAATCCCAAAACAATGTAATGCTATCTTTCATTTTTCATCTTTTTCTTCTGTAGTGGATTGTAAAAGTGTTAAAATCAATTCTTTAATTATCTTTACTGTTATATAAATATTCCTTTCAAAGGGATATTTAAAAAAAAATTGTATATCATTAACTCATGCTCATGTCATTCCAAATGTTCTTTCTTCTGAGGAAAACACACACACACACACACACACACACAAAATATATTTTTAAGAATGTTTCAGTTGATTTATGTTGCATTATGACATCTAATCAATGTTTTGAATTGTTTTAAAAATTAAAAAGATTTGATTTCTTAACTGTTCTATCACATCGATCCAAAAGACTTAGATTTTAGACTCATTTCCTGCTACCATCATGTCTTTTTTGGATCTTGCAAAGTTTAAATTTCATACTATTGACAAAAACTGCTTGAACATTCTTCAAAGTATATTTTGAGCTCTGCAGAACCAAGTAAGTCTTTCAGGTTTGGAACAACATTTATTTTTTTTTATTTTTTTTTTCAATAATTGTGCCCTATGAAATTTTTCATTACATTTTTTTTTTTTACTTTTGTGTTGTCAATTTAATGTTCTTAACATTCACTAATCCATAGCACATTAAGATGAATTGTACAGCCCTACTTTTGTCTTATTAATACAAAATGCCATGACATTCCACATTATTTTGTAAATTCCATTTTTATTACTGAATTCTGTGATTCTGTCTGCGTTTTCTGCATCACAGGCCCTAGAACTGCAGCGAGAATAAATGTTTATTCATTCTTTCACGTTCCAAAGCAAAACTTACAAGTGTTGTTCCAACTCCCTCCAACAGCACAGGTGTCTCTAATGATGGTGTTGTGGCTTTTGAAGAGAGCTCAAGGCCTGAATTCACTGCAGTATCTCTTTTTTCCTCTACATGGTGAACAAAGAATTAAGATTAGACGAGCAGGGACTCACTCCCACCCCGGGCTCCCGAGGCGTTTCCATCCATCTCTGCTCAGCTATCATCATATTAACATAGATGACAATCTGGCGAGAAGGTGCTGATCAAAGATAAATTTCACACCCTGGCTCAGCTTCCTCTAATTACGCCATCTGTGGCACGTTCCTTGGTGCCATGCCGGGTGCAGATCTGTCAAACGCTGCGCATCAACGGGAATGCACCGGAGACTAATCACCCCCCAAACCTCATGCTCACGGAGAGCTGCTCCCCCAACCCCATTACACTCCTCAGCAATGCAGACAATCCTGAACACCCCCACACTGATCCAGCAATGCAGTTCCACACTAGATATTACTATAGATTTTATAATTGACACATTACACTTGCATTTGAGTAAGTAGAGAGCAAACAATTTCCATAAACAATAAAACAGACTCATAAAAACACTTAACAGTATACTCCACCATTAGGCATGAGTGCTGCCTTATTAAATGATATAAAATAGGAATTGCTGGGCAGATTCAGAGTTAATTATACATCAAGCTAAACAAACAACAGCGACCAGTGGTGCATGATGCACAGACAATGGATGGATTGATACAAGAAAATGCCTGTCATTCTTTTAACCGCATGCCAGCATTTTCCACCACCTTTTTACACTTAAAACTAAAACACATTCAGGAATTCTGTTAAGGCTAGCCCACACTAAATGTTCAAAATAAGAGAGACTGAACACATAATGCCAAAAAAACAAACAAACAAAAAAAAAAAAACATAGATTTAACAGGTTTGTTCCTATAGTGTGTGGTGTGCTGTGATGTGACTAAGACAGCACACCACACACTAACCGACTCCATTCACAAACAACCAGATGGTCCAGACTGTGAACATGGAAAATCTCATGCGGTCAAACATAACTTTAGAGCAGGGGTTTTCAAACTTTTTTGTCAGCCGAACCCCTTTGACCTAAATGATGTACCTGAAGTACCGCCTGAGATTTTAAGTAAATATTTAAATTATTTAATGGCACATTTTTAATCAGTTTTAATGTTTAAGTAGTATTTCCATAGCTATTGTTTTTATTACACTCAACAAATTATAAAAAATCATATTACTGTAATTTACAATGTAATTACATTTTTTTTTTCCACAAATGTTTTTTTCTTATACAGGGTTTCCCAAAAAGAGAATTATTTTTATAAATTTAAGAGTTTACATTTAAATCACATTTGTATAAACCTGTAACATTTCTCTGCAAAAAAATTTTAATTATAATTTTTTTAATTTATTCGTTAATGGTATTAACTACAGTGAGCTTCTTCCTGGGTTTGTGACATCAATAACCCAAAAACTTACATAAACCCTGCCTCAGGGAACATGCAACAAAGGGGGTGGGGCTATGTTAGGCTACTGTTATGAATTAAGCAACTACAAAAATGCTACAACACAATCATTTATTATGCTGTTCTAAAGCATTAATAAGCATAAAACCATATATCAAAAGATAACAAACAGCAGTAGCATTTATGAATAACAGCGTATCTAAAAAGTATAAGACAACTACAAAGCAAACAAACAAACAAACAAAAAACCATACCATTCTGAAATGTCCTGTAAGAGTCATGCTTGCATATATTCAGTCCTCTTTAGTAATATTCACTGGGTCTGATTCGGGCTCAAATTGTTAAGGCTATATTGACGGCATTGTTTACAATACACTGGAGCACATGCAGCTACCCGTAATGGTAAGGGGTGTGATGTTTCCGGACAATGTGCAATAGGTTGTTAGCGAATCACAACACACTGGGCCCATTGTATATTTCTGAGGGAGGGGCTTCGTAGAACTAGAAAGTCAACAGACCATTTTTAGGAGAAAGAAAACAGCGGTGTAGAATTAAAGTAAAACATGAAAATTATGTGACTTTTTTAAAAACAAAGAATGAACATGTTACAGTGCACCCCATAAACACAATTAAGCCTTTGAAAATAGCTGATTGACCACCCTTTTAAATGTTCTAGATTTAGGCTACATAATTTATTGCAACATTTTTCAGCTAAAACAATTATTTACATTTTTGTATATTATGGTAGTTCATTTTTTTCCTCTTTTTTATTTGATATCTATGTACTTTTTAAAGTTTGCTGAAAAGCCTATAGGCTTGATTAATGGCAGGTTCTACTGCGTACCTGCAATCGAGGGCAAGATCTTACAAAAGGTCAATGTGTGTTCAGATAGCATTCTTGCTGAGCAATAACCATGGAAATGTAGATAAATATTTCAAAAATAAATATACACTGAAAAATTCTCACCCAAGCAAAGCGTGTGATAAATATTCTATTCGCATGTCAATTAAACATAAAATTTCTATAATATTACAGCAAGCTACATCCATTTAAGATGAGTAAAAGTCTACCAACCTAATAGGATGTTTTAGCAAATACCATCTTTTTAAAATTTATTTTATGTATTGACTCATTCACTCATATCCCCAATTAATACTTGACTAGTCAGTAATGATCTTTTTTTCTGGAAGGCTGATATATAAATCAATAAAAGACTGCATTTGAGTTGATATAAATATAAATATAAATATAAATAGTTATTAGTTAAATTGATTAAATTAATTAAAATATTTATCAGCACATGTTTTTTGATAAGTTGTTTCTCTTTTGAATGCCACTGGAAAGGTAATGCTTCTAATTTTGAGGTTTTGAGAGAAATGTTTACACTAACATTTTTGTAAATTTTCCCAAGAACAGCATGACCCTCACATGCCTATTATGTATCCTTGCAACAAAGCCACTTACTAATTTTGGTTAACAAAAGCACATGCCTGCATGCGTTCCCGGTCACTTCAATTTGTTTATGAACAACAGCAAATGGCGCAAGAGGTTTTTATTCTTTCAATGCGATTAATTATTATTCTTTCTTTTTAATTTAGTAATTCCACTCATAAACAAGCCTCTTCATCATGCCATCACGAAATCAGGGAAATAATTGGCTGACTGCTTAAAAGGTGTAATTATTGCGGTTACTTAGTTACTAAGAAATGAATTGATATGTCTTACAAGGACAAAAGACCTTAACCTTAAACACTTATTGAATAACCAGGCAACAAAGGCAATGTCTGAACACATTTCATTTGACTTTGAAGTGGTGCTGGCAATTCAGTCCTTGTTGGATGCAGACATATAGTACATAATAGAGATTGTGTAACAACTCGTTTTTGGAATTTACATGTATTTTTCATCCATTTGATGAATACCAATAGATAATTTATAATGCTACATGAATAAATGATGAAAACATGAGACTACAAATTCTCGCTCCATTTCGTAGGAAGACACTACATCAGACAGCATCTGCTGTGCATTTCAGCGGGTACACTTAATACTACCCTCCCAGTCACTGAAACCAGTCAGTAAAGAAAATAAGCACAGTGCATTCCAAGTAAGAGCCCTCTTCCAGAGCGTGGCCTGGTTAACCACAGCCCTGGCACAGAGAGAGCAGAGGAGCTTCCTCCTGCCACTGAGAGCCAATATATAGCGCTACGGCACGCCTGCTGCCAGATGTTGGGGGAAGGGGGAGCTTTCTTTTTTTATCAGTGGCGCCGGCACAATGTGCCACTGTAGCGGAAAGACACAAATCATTAATCCCTGGCCCCTGGGAGCCACTGATGGTGTTCTGTGCTGTGACGGAGAAGCAGTGCCAGCTCTTCTCCACCTCCCTGTTCCCTCCAGACCTCACCTCGCTACAGCCCCTCAGTCCCACGGCTGATGAAGTTGTCTCGACTGCACCAGCCATTTCGCTGGCAATTATTGACTGCATTAGGCTAGCCAGGCAATGGGATGTGCTGCAACATTGAGCACAAAAGTTGCCGGATCAATAAAACCCATGTGGCGACAGCTGAGCAACTGGACATGATGCTAGAAGAAAAGGACTTAACGTGATTACGGTAACGGCAGGATGGGGCGCGACAGATAGCTAAGCGGCTTTACCGAGCAGAAGTGCTTCATTTTTTTTTATTTATTGACTTTTATTATGTACATAGAGAAGTCCCTAAACATCATGACTAATGCACTAACCTTAATTCCACAGCACCTGTGAATGGAGGTGCCATGTACAGGCCCAGATAGAATCTAATGACTTTTTTCTTTACATATTTTGGGGGAAAATCTGGTGAAGTGGACTTTAACATGGAAAAATGAGAATGGTTAAGTAGAGAGTACACTCTCTTACCTATTAGTCAGATTAATTTTATGGCTGATAACAGACACAAGGTTAATTTTTACATTTTTATTAAATAATAAATGTAAAAAACAATGAACAGCAACCACAACAACTAAAATTAATAGTTTTAAATCCTAAAGCATGACGGACAGTTTAAAATCCCACAAGTGAGTTTAGCCATCACAACAAGATTAACTGACCTCTAAGTGAGGGTTAGATGACTGCAAATATAATCAAAATCTAAAAATAGAATACATGAGCATGAGAAAATGAGAAATAAATACATAAACTCACAAGACATTTTAATTGGTTGCACATGGCGCAATAGGGCCAGAATAGACAAAGATGTTTCTCAAAGGAAACTTTGCGCTTGGCAAGAAAACAACAAACAAATCTCTTCATCATCAGCAGGGCTCTTGTGGATCCAGATAGTCTGAGAAGCCTTTAATAACATCACTCAAGACACTAGTCTATCAGCTTAACTTATAGCTGCCTGCCTTAAAAAGACACTTGGCTGGTAGTGTGATTTTGTTGTACAGCTTCATACTGTTTAAAAAGATGCCACTTTTCTGGTTTCCTCACACTGAACAGTGACAGTGGGAGGGAAGTACAGAAGCCTCACTCTTCACACAAATCGAACACAGTCCGCGGGTCATACAAGGGGAGATAAAAAGACATATAACATCAAACAGACTTCATTTAACATTGTGTCTGAATATAAATGAAATACATTAACATTTTGGGCCAACATTTCCCTTCCTTTCACCCCTTGATCAGGTCAGGCTTTTCCTCTGAATGTGGTGAAGGTCAAAGGTTTCACACTGAGCCAAACCGAGGGAAGAAAGGAGGCAGAAGGAGGGCGGTAGAGGAGGAAGAGAGCATCTGTTTGTGATTATGGTGCAAATTCAAACCTGCTGATGAGTGTGAGGCGTGCCGTGCATCTCCTGGAGATATCCCAGATGGCCTGTGCCACCCTCTTCTATCTCCAGCCTGCTGGCACTGCCAGCTCACAGGGCACAGACTGCAGCTTTGGCACACCGCTGATGCCCGGGACAAAAGAGGAACTTTCTAGAGGTCAGTGTCAACGTGCTGAAGTCAGAGCTGCTTCTTCACTGAGCTGGAAAGCCCTTATTCCTCACTCATTTTGAACCTGAACACTCAGCAAATATTTAGCACACACAAATAACTTTTGCCAAATAGAAGCTTTGAATGACTTTCTAGAGGAATGAAGAATGTTTATGCCAAATTTATGCTGATATGACTGAAGTTTCGTTTAAATTAAAAGTGTTACAGTATGAAACTCCAAGAAGGTTGGGATGGAGATTTAAGTCAAAGTGTGTGTGTGTGTGTTTTTTGGCTCTATCCCAATTTAACTTGCAGAATCAACTATAAGTAAACCATTTTCACAATGAGTCACCTGAAAAGTGCAAACACTGCATCTCTGAGATGTTTGTTTGAGAATCCTAACATAGCACCATTAGTTCCATTAGTTTTATAAATTTGGGATGGGACTTTCTGTTTGTCCAAACCATGGCAGACATGGTGTGTGTGTCAGGAAACCCGTTTGAAGAGGGTCATTATTTTTAAATGTTTTCTCTGCTTAAGGAGCAGAAGTATGGAGGATCAGGAGTGCCACTTAAAAATACGAAGTAAGAATAAAATACCAAAAAAATGTTTTTTACATATAACGATAAAATAAATAATGTTACATTTTTATTGACAAATAAACAGACATTTTAAAATATTTAATTGACGTTTTAAAATTTAGTTAAAACAAAAATAATAATTTTAAATGCAATTTTGAAATTGGAATTAGACATGGTATTTGTTAATTGCTTTTCTTAATCCATTTGCAAGTCAAGTAAGTCAAATATGCTGGATTCACTTTTAGGAGCGATTGAGGAATTTGACTAAGTTTTAAGATATGCCATCTCTCCCACATACCACTCTATGTAAATGTACAGCTATGACTGTCACTGGACAGTATGACAGAAAATTTCATCTTTAAAACTTAAGCAGGCCTACACGGATTGATCAGCACATGACTTGATGCAATGCATGTTGGTTAGAAAGTTTGTCTCACTTATTGCTTTAATCATTTTTTAAATCCTCCTTATAGAAGACAGTTCTGTCATTTTTGAGTGACAAAGTTTCCATTTAAATTAAACCAAGGTGAGATTTTCTGCCTCTTCTATCCTGTTTCCTTCCATCACTTCTGGATTACATCATTAATCTTTTTACCCCAATTCCAACCGCCAAAGAACACACTCTGATACTTGGAACGTCTTCTGAACTATTTCTCAAACTTCAGTTTTGCAGAAGTCGCCAACTCTAAAAGTGAAGTCAGGAGACAGAAAATGAATTGATACAGAAATTAAGAGCGTATAAAAGACATGCAGAGGGTGAAAGATAGAATCAGTTGAAATGGGCTAGTTTTCAAATTAAAGCTGGAAAGCACTCATACTTTGAGGAGCCAGATATAAACACTGAATGGTTACTGTTGCATCCTGGCATAGTGCTGACGCTTCTGATGGAGGAAACTAAAGGAATAAGGATGGAATGATATAATGAAAACTGCTCTGTTTACCCCCTTCACTTCTGATTGTGACACATTGAACACAAAAAGAGAAAGATGAGGAAGAGAGAGGGAAGAAGTGCAAGATACTTGTTACTATGGCCCAAAGGCACCTGTTGAACTGGCACCATCTGCCCATAAAAGTGTTTGCAAGCCCCTCCAACCAGAAAAAGACTTCAGAGTTTACCCTGGTGCTTTAATACACTGTGAAAAGAGAGGAAGAAAAAAAGGCAGATCGAGAAGATGAAAGAAACTATCAGCTCCTAAGCTAAAAGTGATCAAAGGGATGTTAAATTGTGGGTTTCACATTGAAAGACTTGAGTCCATTAACAAGAAAATGTTACGCCTACTATGAGGCATCGGTCTGAATCAGTCATCTGCTCAGAATTGATTCACGGCTATCATCTAAGTTTTAGGAAGAAAACAAAGTTGACTAAAAGATCAATTTAACCTCTGTGAAGACGAACTGTCAAAAGTAATTTTTCAGTCTCCTCAGGTATCCAGACCCCACCGAGTAATTCCAGCAGGGGCCTGGTGTGTGACTTTAATTACATGTACCCTTTCCTCTTTTAATGCCTTTATTTTATTACTTTGATGTGATTTATTTTACAGAGCTTTGACATAATTCAGCTATAAAACTCTTTCTTATCAGTGAGTCACCCCACATGGCTGCATCTGAATTCAATTATCTCTCATCATCTCATGCTGTGAGCGAGCGCTAACTCTGAGGCTATCACTAACTTTAACCTCTTTTTTCCCTTTGTTTTTGACTTCTTCCAAGTGAAGGTCAATTTAATATGAATCCAATCATGTTGGACTGGTGTACAATATGTTAATGAGAAATAACAAAGAACTGTAAGATAACTATGTAGTGTCTGCCAATGATAAACACGAGGCTCTTCATTGACAATCATACAGCTTAATTCATCCTAATAACAAATGGTTTATCCAAATAACACCGGCTCTTGCGTCAGCAGCACCATACTCAAAAGTCCCGGTACTCTCGTGAGCATGTGTCGAAGAATTGTTTAATAAAGTCATTAATTTTGTTTTCTTTGCACACGGAAAGTATTCTTGTATCTTCATAAAATTACGGTTGAACCACTGATGTCACATGGACTGTTTTTACAATGTCCTTACTATCTTTCTGGGCCTTGAACATTTTAGTTGCATTGCTGTCTATGTAGGTTCAGAAAGCCCTTGGATTTTAATAAAAAATATTACGAGTTTGGAATGACACACTGCAAAAAATGCCTTCCTTACTTAGATTTTTTTTTGTCTTGTTTCCAGCCAAAATATCTAATAATAATAATAATAATAATAATAATAATAATAATAATAATAATAATAATAATAATAATAATAAATCTTAAATCAAGAAGGATTTTCTAGACAAGTAAAAATTATTGTCTTAATTGTTTACAGAAAAAAAAAAAAAATGTCAAAATTAAGTGAGTTTTTGCTTGAAGCAAGCAAAAAAAAATCTGCCAATGGTTTAAACAAATTAATCTTGTTTTCTGTTTGAAATAAGATTATTTTGCTTACCCCATTGGCAAATTATTTAGCTTTTCAAGCAAAACCTCAATTTTGACAATAATTTTTACTTTTCTAGAAAATACAGTACTTACTGATTTAATAATTTTTAGATATTTTGACTGGAAACAAGACAAAAAAAAGAAAAGAAAAAATTAAGAAAAGCATTTTTTTTGCAGTGCATGAGGGTGAGTAATTAATGACAGAATTTTCATCTTTTAAACTATCCTTTTAAGTGAAAAATGACTAAGAATGTTCTTCCTAGTAGTTCCTAGTAGTAGCGTTTTGTAAAGAAAATGTTATAATAATTTAGACTACTAGATAAGATTATGAATTTAAATTTATAAATCTATGATTTTACATTATAGAATTAATATTGACAAAACAAATCAAAACTTAAAATTGAATGAATAAAATATATTATTAATTGCATTTCTAAGAATTTTTTTTATTCTTTTGTGGTGGGGCCAGTGAGTACGAGTAAAAATTTGAACTACTACTAAACCCTTAAATTGTATAGTCCCACTACTGCACACAAGCTAAACATTAAGTCATAATATCTGGAAATGCATTTTAGTTCTTTTATTTTCATCTAAACATACTGTTTTGACAAAAAAAGTGTCAACATGCCAGATTTTTATTCCCCATTACATTATTACAAGATTACATTATGTATGATGTCAAATGAACAGTGCTGTAATGCTGTTACAGCTTGCTGAATCTGGAACACAGCAGCATATGGTGAAACTACACAACATTAGCTATTTTGGAGCATTTTCTTCCCCTGTGTCTGGATGGCAGAGTGCCTCAGTAAATAAAATATCATCAGAAATGACTTATTGACTCACTTATCGCAGACAGTGTTCATTCTGGACTGCCAGCAAAGCAGGCGCAGGCTTTGAATGGAAACAGAAGCATATGTACGTGCACAAACACACACACACACACACACACGTTGTCAGCTCACAATGCACTTGAGCGAAACACGCCATCACCATGTTTCGTAAACATTAATACTGACAGAAATACAATCGTTCTGGTGTTTTTATTTCTCTGTTGTTCCCAATCTCACTCAGTCCAGGATTCATGTGAGCTGTTTACAAAGGTCACCTGTCTGTGAGTCTCCGCAGCCCAACCTGTTTTCCCAGCATCTTTCTTCCCACCTGGAGCTGCATGCCCCTCTCCACACTTCAGTGCCTAATTATATCCAAGACTTGTAAATGTATTCATATTCATGGAGGCACAGATGCTAAATTAACTGTGGCAGGGACACATCTCACTGTGCCGGCTTCACAATCTGCTTCCTCTAGATACGGAGGGAGGGATGTGGAGGGGGGAGGAGGACAAGAGAAAGCGAAAACAAAGAGGCAAGAGGAAGAAGAGCAGGAGGAGGAGGAAGGGAGAAGTAGAAACGGGGGTGATGGTGGCAAGGCTGGTTATTGAAACCAAGTAGCAAGCGCCTATCTGGGAATAGAGGAACCGAGGGCAGGTCTACGACACCTGGCTTCTGATGAGTGACAAATCAAAAAGTCGCACTGAAACTTCCCCATGATGCCTGAGCCCGTGGCACCAGAGCAAATGCACTTCTACTTTCCTCTCTCTCTCTCGTTCTCCTGCTAAAGCCAGGCAGATGGAGGGAGGTGCAGCAGTGCAGAGCGAACAGATGGCCGCTCCAAACTTGATATATGAAATTAATAACGTTTCTCAAATAGAATGCAGACACAGGAATACATTGCCTGAATTTTAATAACTGATGATTTTTTCCCCTCCTCCTATGCATTTGCAAGTCAATGAGAGAAGCAGAGAAACAAATATGCAATATGTCAAAATTTGAGGACATTTTTATTCAAGTGTAAAATAGAGAGTATAACTGAACACATTGACGTGGACAAAGGTAATGATGTTTTGATGTTGCTAAATAAACGGTGTTGTAATTGTGCAATGCGTAATCCATCCACTGCATTGGATATTTATTGGATATAAACCGTTTATCCAGCAATATTAATTTAAATTGGTGATTTATATACATTTATATTTGATTAATAATACGTATTTGTGTGGTGCAAAAACAATGGGTATCTCAATTAGGGTAACATTATTAAACAAAATATGACCTTCTACAAACTAGTGGTCGACCAAAATGAGCTTTTTTTATGGTCAATGATATCTAGATGAGGGAGGCTGATACAAGGAGGTAATTGAAATTAATTTTTAATTCATTGACAAGTGGATGCAGTTATTGGCCAATTCAATATATTCTGAAAATGGTCAAATATCTGATAATTACTCACCAAATCACCATAATTCATATAAAAAGTTGAAAACGGGGTTTATGAGCAATGGCATTTAACTAAATATTATATCATTTTGTAAAAAAAAAAAAAATTATAATAATAATTGTAATAAATAAATACTATAATGATTTAGAATATTTGATAGAATATATTTTAGAATATTTTGATAAAATGCTTTGCTAATGTTTTCCGATGACTCAAATTTATCATTTAAGTGAACTAATTCTACACAAAATTTACATAGAAGAGAATAGATATTTTAGGCCAGCATGCTTGATTATTGCCAAAATTTGTTTAAAGTCCTAAAGGGGCACAAAGCAGGGTGATGAAAAATAGTGATTTGGCTTTGTCACACTTGTCTACTACTCATTGTCAGCTTGTTACAGGAAGAGTTGCACTAACAACATCTGAGCTATTATGATTCAATTGAAAAATGTTCTGTAGATAAGCATTGTCACTACATTTAGTTAGTTACTCCTCAACACTATGACAAACATGCTCAAGCTGACTCACACATTTAACTTGCCTTAGTGTTTGGAGAGCATAAATAAGTGAGAATCATTCTGTTGAGATGCAGAAGATAAGCAATCAAGTGCCACTCAGTATGTTGTGCCAAACGTTTTCAACACATTCAAACCACTGTGTCATGTTAAACCTTCTTGACACTCATCCAAGAATTCAGGGACGGTCTCAATTACTCAATATCTGCATCTGTTCTGGAAAGTCGGAGAGACTCTCAGCAGATTAAAAAGAGGAGATGCCGTAATTGAGAGCAGGCTGCATGCTGCGTGGGTTTCAGCAGATGTAATGCACTGGAGCAGAATTAGGTTAAAAGGCGGAGTGTTCGTTTTTACAGTCTCTGGTGGCCACTGAGCCTGTCATGAGTGCTTGTGACTGCATTATAAAACCCACTTCACACACTTCCATCCCATGTCGGTATTGGAAAACAGCCTGGGAATGTCCCCTCTGGGTCTTCCAGCACAAGCCATGACACTGGGGACTTCCTTTTAAACAGGGCACAGTGGGAACCGGCGAGATGGCCCGGCTTTCTCGCTTTCACTCAGTGTCATGGGAAACACGGATGACGATATTGAACAGACCCAGAGCTGTTTCCTCCCCTTTTGCCCTTCTCAAAGACCACCAAGCCTAAACACAAACAAGGTTGGCCAGAGCAAACCAGTTTAATGTAGTTAGCTGGGCCCCAGCCTGGCCAAGCTTATTAATATGCTATGTTTTGATGGTTTCAAAGGGTTTGTGAACTGCTGACAAAACATCTTAAGTAAGCCTAACTGGTTTGCTGGTCTTACCTGGTCTTCTAGCCTGCTGGGCTGTTGGCTGGTTTTAGTGGGGTTGTTTTTTTTTTTTTTTTTTTTTTACCTGGTCAGCCTGGGAGCCCCAACTTATCCAGGCTGTGAGTCCATTTTAAATTAGCTACTAATAAACCATCTTAGGCTGGATTAAGTCTTTATAGCAGGGAAGGCTGGGAGTCCAGCTGGCTGAGTAGATAAACCAGCTAAACATCATCTTGGTTGGGCTTACGGATCAGGGGTGCATTTCGTAAAAGCAACTATGGTCGCAAGTTCCATCTTTACCAATAGAGTGCAATGAAACCAACAACCATAGTTAGCTAACGGTGCTTTTGGGAAACACACCCCAGGTAAACAGCAGCTAGACCACTTTAAACCAGGCAAAACCAGCTTAAACCACCTTAGGATGGTTTGATCCATTTTTGCAGCTAAAATATCCAAATAATATATCTTTATTTGTGGATACTGTACCATAGTACGGAATGGGATTTTGGGAAAACTCAAGAAAAAATATTTCATTGGTGTTTTGTTTCTTCGGCTTCAATAATTAATTTGAAAGACTGCACTGTATAAAAATGACTAAAGAAAATGCAACATACACCCTATGAATTTTGCAACATGAATGCAACAATTTCTTCAATAATATGAACAACATGTCTACAGAATAATGTGAAGCTTGTCTACATGGACTGCACTGGAATCGATCAGTTGAGGATAGATAGTTTTCTCAGTGTGGGAAACAAGGATGCATCTCATTTAAAAGTTCATCCTCATACATCATTTAAGTTGTTTTTCCATTAAATCCCCTGTTATTTTGTTATATACTGCAGATGGCCAAATGAACTCATGACACACTCACTTCCAAAAATCATCTGAGAAACTACGGGCACGAAAACTCCACATTTCTCCTATGTTGAGGTTGAGTGATTGACTTAAGCCCTTCACACATTCTTAGACTCCAAGAAGAGCTTTGCTCCCATCTTCCCCGAACCACTTCCCACATGCCATTATCAGTCTGGGCAATGCCGCAGTAGAAAGGTATGTCTCAATCCACAGGGTATAAGTTCCCCCAAAAACAGAAGGTAAAGTTGGCTCTCTGCTCCACACACAGAGAGTGTTACTTACTGGGTATTGTGGTGGTCATACTGTGTCCCGTATGGCAGTGTATTAACGAACAGCATGCAAACACCTTCTGTTGAAACATCTGCGACAGGCACATTTTTAGGCTGCCTTCCAAATCTGAAAAAAGGAAAAGAAAATGTTCTCGATCTGCTGCTTTCCGCTTTTGAAGGTGTGCAAAATATCTCTCTCGCAGATGTGCCTGTTTTTTCTTTCTCTTTGGCCCCACTTTCCACTCTCCCATATTTTAAACCATCTTTCATTGGCTACGCACAATACAAAGTCTTACAAGGACAAGAACAGAAGCAAGTATTCAGAAAAATGTTCAGCAGGCATTCATTTTTTTTTTTTTTTTTTTTTTTTTTTTTTAATTTTACAGACACAAATATTTGACAGTATTCAAATCCAAACCAAGTACTGAATGGCATAATTTCCATTAATGCTGTCTGAAGGGAGTGAGTTTTTGTACCGAATTATAAATGTAGCTCAAATTAAAAATGGCCTCATTTATTTTTTACAGTCTAAGGTATAACTACTTTAGCATATGGGCTCACTTCAGTAAGTGTTAACATTTGCTGCAAGAGATATCCATACAACAATGTTTTATTCTGTGGCATAATTATTATTATTATTAATTATTTATTTCTTATTTTTTTGATTTTGATATTAATATTGATAAATTGAGTTTATACTTTGCATTTCAGAATGAAAATCTCAAAACGAAAAAGGTTATTGCAACCTTTTTATTCCATTGCAGAAACAGGCCTCCATAATGTAGCTCCAATCATATGCATGTGTGGAATTGTCAGATCTGTTCTAAGCTTCAGGTGCATTGCAATATTTAAACTTTTCCGACTAGACCACATATGACCACCTGATTGGATGTGATGCATTACAATAAAAACTGTAATCATGAGGTGAGAATTATTTTTTTATTTTTTTGCACTAAAATATTAATCGTTAAACACTATTTCAATAAAACGGGCAGTTATTTATAACTGTGCAATAATTGCTTTATAAATATTACATAATAATTTTTGTTTGTTAGACCTAGATAATCTATTATCCTTTCTTTTAAATGCACTGGCCGTCATTAGTTTCATGTATATGTATTTATACATTCATTATTCATTCATTTTGCCATGGTGAATATGCAGAGGGTAATGGCTGCTTCACAAACTATTTGAAAAGTATGTGCATCTGCAATTATGGGGCGAAATGCAATTGTATGTGAATGTCAGAGATAATGGGAAATCGGCTTGAGTCTGACATTATCCTGTACATACAACAGCACACATCACTAAATGTTTGAATGAACAGGTAACTGAAGTCAATGCCAAACTGCAGTCAACTAACTACAGAATTTAACAATGTCTGTAACCGTATTGACAGATAATAATGGATACTTTGTACAGTATAGTGCTTGTGTGCAGCCAAACCAGCTCCAGTTTGGTTCAGTTTGGTTCATTCTTCTGTGGAACACAAATTTTTCGAATAATGTTTTTAGAATAACTGTTTTTACTCATACAGTGAAAGTCAATGGGGTCCAAAACAACAAATGACTCTTCGCTACTAAAAAGTTAGACTGAACACACACATACACTGATGTTCAGTGTTCAGTTATATTCTTGAAGTGAAACAAATGTGATTCTACGGTGGCTATGCAAGTGTTGGTTCAAAGGCACTGATATTCTTGTCTGGAAAACATAAATATTTCCCTTAATTTGTCATCTCAAACAAAGAAAATCAAATGATAATCTACTGCTTCCAAGATGTATTTACCTCCCACTACAGGCCTAGTAACATAGTCTGCCTGGGCGTCAATGAGTCAGTGCTCTGTGAAGACACCACACAGTGACTCCACACGCTTGTTTACCAGCACTTCCCATAATGCTGTCCTGATGCCTGCTGGCATAGTATGCAGTGTCAGAGAGGGATAGATGGATGAAGATAAAGAGAAAAGTTGAAGCCTGTAGTGTTATAAGTTACTAGAGCTGAATGCAGAAGCTGCCCCCAAGTTAAGTGAAATTACTTGGAAAATATCTGAGACAGGCTGGAAAAAAGTCCCCATTGATTACATATGCAGATGTGACATCTGTGAACTTGACATTATTTCTGACTAAATTTTCTGGAAGCGCATTTTCACAGACACAAACATTTCGAATGCCTCCGCACCCATATAAAGCTCTTTTAGCTGAACGCCAAGCGCTCTCCCATGCCCCTGACTGCTTCACAGCTGAATATTTGCTCTACTCACTGACCTATCGCATGAAGATGTTTTTTTATCCAAAAGTTACATGACCTGTTTGATGCTGTGTACACAAGTCCTTGGCATGGCAGTACATAGCTGGCCAAAGAGGCGCCTGTTGTAAAAATACACAATGAAGCTCGGCTGGAGCTCTGCTCACTCTCAAGCCATAACGTCATGCATTCCTTCTGTTTCGACTCATTTTCCAGCTTTTCGTGTTTGCCCCTGAACAAGTTTTATAAAAGACATCCAATGTCGGCCAATTATTTTTTACTTTGAAGGTCATAAATCAAAGCTGACTAATAAAATGAAGACAGCCAAGTATAATTTCATGTGTGACTCCAACTGAATTAAAATGAAACCAGATGGGCTGGTATATGGCCACTAAACATATCTGGATCGGCACAGTAAATGTCTGTGTTTTCCTTTTTGCACAAATTACTGTGGGGCTTCGTAGTGCACTTTAAATCAAAGTCTGTGCTTGGTGAAGAGGGGCTCTCTCTCGCTCAACGTACAAAGACACAAATGTTCTGGCTAGTCTCTAGATAGCACTACTGATTCCCTGGGTGCTAGGGTTAATGCTATTAGAGTTTTCTTCAACATTCAAATAGATTTGTGCATCCTTCTTTCTCTCTGAAAGACTAGTTGGGTCGATGTAGAACATTACAAAACTCAAATATTTACCCTGAAAAAAAATCAGTAGTATTTTGGAAGATTTTTTTTTAAAATAATTTCACATGACATAAAGACTCTAGTTTTATTTTCAGCCTTATAAAAATGGTTTTGTTTTATGAGGGCAACCATGTTAAGATCACATGGCCAGCTGATTTATATTGGTAACCTAAATCCCAATATACTTTGGTTTTTATGAGTGGTGCGTGGTATGTAAATTTCATCATCACCATAGTAGGTATGTGCCTATTGTAACAACAACAGACACCCAGGTTAATGAACATTTGTGAGGGGGATAAGAAGAGATACTCACAACTGTAGTTATGTCATGACAACTCTCTGAGAGTTTTAGCATGGTAATTTCTTGTAAATTACTCAATGGTAGTGTAAAACACAGCGACCCATTTGGTCCCTATACTAAAGTGTTACCCATTTTTTTTTTTCATTTATAACATTTGAAGAGGAATAGTGCAGAAGCTGGACTTGTGCCAGTTGCCTATGTTCACACATGCAATCAAATTTTGAAAACTTTTTTCAGCTGTACGAGCAGTACACTAAATATTCACGTCAAAACTGAAGTATAATTTGGGTTTTACATTGAAAAAGCCATCTTATGATGGCAGCCATGATGAGATCACATGACCAGCTGATCTATACAGTACTGGTCACCTAAGGGGATCTATCATAATCAGTGAAAGATATCTGTTAACATTCTTATTCATCTCAACAACCTTTTTGCCTAGACCAATAGCTTACAGACTGATGCTAGATCTAATGGATGGCTTGAGATCCAATCTTTCTAAACTAAGACACATGGTTAAATATCAGTTCATAAAAATGGAAGCAAAGGGATGCAAGGATGAAAATGAAGAGGGATGGAAGAAGAGGAGAGAGTATCAACTTTTCCACCTTCAGTTCTCGTCCAGGGATCCCACCAGCATGGCAATCCTAAGCCTGATTTTCTCATTACACTGTAAGATGGACTCAGTGAAACAAAGAGAGGGTTTTGTGGCTTTCCAGAGCTCACATAATTTATGGTGGATGACCATAATATTTTCGTTCCCCACTACTTCGATCTACAGCCTCAGAAAAAGGCTAAAATAACAGAGCTATCTGGATTTATTAAAAGCTGGGAAGGACATGGTCGCTTCACATGTGGTCTTTAAGACTGCCGAAGTCAGGAAGGCTTTCCAAGCATAACACGACTCCTCCATCTCAGAGACTTGGACTACTTCATCAGCTGATGATTAAAAAAAGTTCAGGGGTGAAGGGTCTGCACTCTGTGAGAAATTATTTGGTAAAACGAAGTGTGGTTTGATCTGCAAGGTTTAACACTCCCATCTAGCAAAGCCTGCCATTTAGATTGGCAGTGCCTCTTTTTCATTGCACTGTGGTTTTCCCTGTACGCTGAAAGGAACTAAATCAGAGGATCTGAGATATGGAATATACATTTCACAATTTCACATTGTTTTACAATCATAATTTACCATGTTGTTATTTCAACAAGGTAATCATTCATTTTTTCCATTCCTTCACATCTATAGTATAATACAGCACACATTAATCTAGAACATAAAATATACATTGAATTGCTGAAGTATACTGTATATAATTCATGAAATTAATAGCATAGCTTAGCTTGTAGCATCTTGTAAGCACCAACAAATCACATACGATAACAGAAAGATAGTCAATATTATACTATTTTGTCTAAATGAATTCACACTAAAAACCTTTCATACATTTCAAACACTACAAGTGAATTACTTCCCCCTATTTTGTAATTACACAGATATGAAAATTATAAAATCCTCAGTTCCAAACTGATCCCTGACTGAAATATTTCCAGACAATGCTGTTTGAAGGTGACAATTATTTTCATATTATTGCTAATAATGGATAAATGGTAGATATTCAAATTCTGTTCTATTTGGTCTAAATGACTTCAAAATAATAAACTAAAAACTACAATCAAGCATTTAAATTTATTTTGGCATCACAATATTATAAATGTACAGTACGAAAAAGTGATATTACTTTTGAGATTTGCTAAATATTACATTTTGTTAGTGTTTTATTTTAAGATGAACTTAAAATGAGAGTTAGATGACAGCAAAGATAATCTAAATGCAAAAACAGGGGAACAATACACACAAAATTTAATATTGAATATGAAAAATTGAATACTGGCCAACAACCGACAAGGTACAGATTTATCATGCATTATGCTTTCTAGGAAGTATATAAAGTTCAGCTTGCCCAGAGGCACCAGAGACCAGACAGTGGGCAGACCATACGTAAACAAGCATAAAAAGATGTTAACCAGAACTAGGGAGGGATCTGGACAAGGTACTAACTAATAGTTTGTGTCATGCAACACAAGTCTGTAGAAATATGCTTTATGTACATACACATACTTTGGTAGACATCATGTATCAGCTGCAATCAGGCTGCTACAAGGCAGCTTTCATATCTTCATCACTATTGTTTAAAATGAGTAACCTCTTGGGGACTGTTAATCAGCTATGGAGGTTGGTTGAAACAGAACCCATTCCCTTAGAGAACGGCACAGCCAAACTGTCGCTTTGACTAATTCAACGCCAACTATTCTATCCGAAGAAATCTATTAATCTCTCAAACAGTTACCACAATCTCGTGGGAGCTCCCAGTGCACTCGGTTTTCAAATTATTCCCTTTCTTTTCCAGATGCATATAAAGAATGTGAAACATGAAGGTATTCCCTAAGCAGCCAGGACATTCTTATCGCACAAGGGCCCAGTGGAGACCCTGTCCTGACTTAATCTCTGTCCTCTTTTAGAATGTCTGACTGGGCGAAAAGCCTTTGAGACAACAAACTCTAACAGGCCCGAAGCCAACACAGTGCATGTCATAATTTATTTGGGTTGAAACTGTCAGTGAGCAGCAGGCATCACCTTGCAGACAAGTCATTTATCTTCAGCATTTTCACAGGGCGGGCCTGGCTGGGGTCATAGTTTCAGAAAGAGACACAAAAGAGTTCATTGGCTTGAGTGGAAAAATAAGAAAGACGGAATGAATCTGCATCTTATCACAGGGCTTGTATAACAGAAAGCAGACCGCTGGTCAGCAACAAATTAGGACTGGGAGCTCCAGTCTCTCTCTGTCACAATGCAGTGACACAGTCCAGCCCTGACGGCAGTGCCTGCGCTCACAGAGGACAGCGATAGGACAGGAATGCTCCATGGGGCGGCATCCCGACACACAGGCACTGGGAAAGTGTTCCTATCGATGTCTGGGGTCAGGGCTAAGTTTGGGACTCCCACTTCATTTCACGCTTCAGAATGACCCCCATGTGACCAACAGAAAAGCAGAAGCAAAGCCATGTGTTAAAAAAGACAATAAAAAGTGACTCAAGTGATTCATTAGCTCATTTATAAGACAAATGTATTTAGAATTTTAAAATCTCTAGCTTCTGCTAACTGTCGTGCGCACATTCACTAGAGAGTGGCGTTCCAGAGGATGACAGATGTAGGATGTAGGTGTAGCATAAGCTCTGGTGAGAATATGCTAGTCTTGCGAGAATCAAGTTTTATTTACAGGAGCAAAGGAAGCAAAGTTTCCTTTTGTTTAGCAAAAGAAAACCATCCTACTCTTGGCATATATTGAAATCCTCCAACATTTTTCTTTGCAAATCCACGTTTTGTAATTTGTGTTTTGTTGTGCTCTCTCCTCTGCGCTTCCACATTCCCGGAGCATCGAGACAAAACCAATAAAACCCATTACAAACGAGGCATTTTTAGCATGCAGTGGGGACATAATTACTGATTATAATGACTTATACTTTCTTTTTAGGCGTTGCGTTGCGTATGGTGCCACGTAAACATAAAACCATGTCTGCATTTGTGATCGGAGAAACAACAAATGACAAGCACTACTCTACACTGCTCAAAACTTGTGTTTGAATCGTCAGTGGCAAATTCTTGAAATATGAAAACATACTTACAGGCTGTAAGTCAGAAGCACCAGACTGTCCATGCAAAGTTGGAATTGCCCCACTTTATAGAAACAGCCTTTGTGCACAGACGGCATTGTAGGGCTACTCTCCCGGGTTCAGGAAACAGTCCTCTGTAAAATGCGCTGCACACATCTAAATATTTGGGGTGAAATGTTCTGGAGCAGTGTTGTAAATACAACTTAACCACTGATTTCTAGCTTTGTCCTCTTTTGGAAGACCAAACTAAGTATTTTCCCTTACACAACTAAACACAGCGTCTCCACGACATGGCAGCGACGACAGCAACAATACTACAGCAAGAATCAAAGTTACACCTTCTTTCTTTGCATGAACATTTGGGCAGTGTTATGCAAATCTTCCCACACAGTGACGTAGACATGTGGGGGGGCGTGTTTAAATGAGGCGTTTTAGGAGGGCGTGGACAAGTCTTAACTTTTAAATAGAATATCTCTTTGGGTTTGAGACTTTAGTCTTTGCAACTTTAGCGATCTTATCTTTGCACTAACAGCTAGTGACACTACAAAGAGAAAGGAAATCACATCATATGACCCCTTCAAACTCTATCTTTCAGTGTTACTGAGCTTTATATTGGAGAGGTCCATTAGGTTTAGTCTTCCTTTGTGACATTGTGACATTCCACAAGTGACTGCCTAAACCCCCTCACCTTTCAAAGTGAGTCGTACGCTCTTGGCCAGTTCAGTCACCACCGAGAGAGAACTGAACGAGCCTCTCTAGATATTTTTGAAGGATTTAATTTACACTTCACCTAGGGCAAGTACCAGGGGAGAATACGATGAGTCACACTGTTAATCTTGGAGCTGTTCTGGTGCTTTCTGTTGGCTCAAGGGCGAGGGACTGAGCACCCAGGGTCTGCTGACTCTACTTTTCCATCCTGTTACTGACGACTCTCTCTCTGAGCAGTCTGGATTTTGTTAATTGCTGGAACTGCTTTCATATCTGCAGAATGCCATGTCATGAAACTCTAAATTTAGGATCGAAAATCAAAGTGCATTTCACATTCTAAGCTAAAGCACCGTCACTATTGCTCGTACTTTTTCAATAAACTCTTGACCCTAAGAATGAAATCTCTGCATGTAACTTGCTATGTTTGTGATCCAGCTATTGTTTTTCTAGCATCTGGATTTATGATTGTGCCAAGCATGTGACAAAATGGCTGAGAGAATCTCATAGACTAAGAGTGAACAATGTTGAATTGGCTCCATTTAAATTCATGAGTGTGAATTTGAACTGAATTGGCCAAAATCAACATGAAGTTGAATTGGACGGACAGGAAAAGCAATTTACTGAATTGCACTTTTTAAAGAAATTAAACACAGGTAATGCATTCTGGGAAATTAAGTGTTCTTCTAACCTGGTCCAAAAAAGTCAATTTATTAAATAGCATTTAAGAAGAAGGTCAGTCTGTCCATCCAAATCATCTACTGCATACAGAGCTTTAAACTTCAGGCTTTTTAAAACATTTTCAAAACAAGCTGCTATCAAGACAACATTCAACATCTCTCTTAAGAAACTTTGTTTTTCTAGGTAAAAAAAAAAAAACCTTAAAAAAAAAAAAAAAACTGCAGTATGATTTTCTCTGAATTTGATTTCCTTTCATTCAAATTTTAATTTCAATTCTATATTAATAATTACATAATTATTGTAATCATGAACTTCTTGTATGTAAAATATTACTTTAGCGATACAGCTTGCCTAGAATGACTCAAATAATCCCTCTCAACTACACTGCCTTTAAAACTTTATGAACTGTAAGCCATGTTAATGCATACACCTTTAGGATGGGGCCAATGGTCTGATGGGCCAAGCAGTGAAACTCTGAATGTGTAGTACAGTTCAGGTTCCAAAAAAACAAGTTTTTATATTTATTTTTCTGCATGGCTGCACACTACAAGGCAAGGGATTGTACCCAGTCTCCCCATAAACTCTGTCTTTGTGAAGCCGCTGTACTCCTCCGATCCTGAGGGGCTTTTGATAAATGTAAGATTTAAACACCTGGTCCAGGCCTAGCTCAGTTCTCCTTTTACAGGGTAATGAATGGAAAGTGGATATGTTGCCAGTGGTGGCACACATGGGGCAGTCGGATGTAGTTAACTCACAAAAGCTGGGCAAGTTGTATTGCTGCACTTTTAATGTGATAATGAAAGGACAGGCTTTGCAAAAGCAAACAGCTTGTGCACTTAACTCTGCATTAAGTGCATTGTTAACTAAGAGCAGTCATATCCTCAAGCGTGCTTAAAGCGGAAACATACTCCAAAGACTCACTGTCTCACATTATTATGAATCACCTCAACAACTACGATTTTCGTAACATCATAAAACAGTTTGGAAATACCTAAAAAGAAATGCATTACAAAGATATTCTAATTCATTATTAAGTTAGGATACTTTATAAAAACATTGCATTTGTTAACATTCAATCCTTTTTTTCACAGCATTTATCAATCTTTTAAACAGTAAAAAAGGTAATGTTCATGAATTTATGAACATACTATTGTTCACTGTTATTTTGTAATTGTTCATAATACATGAACTAATGTTAAATTATACAACTTGTAATGTTAAAAATCAATATCTGCAAAATAACCTTTATTAATAAATGCTGTAAATGTATTGTTCATCTCATTTCATGTTTGCTAATGCATTTATGTATACAACCGCATTAAGTGTCATTTTTCTGTAAAAGTGTCACTTTATTGTAAAGTTATTTACTGTACATCGACTATAACACATATAATTTTCATTATATTCATACCTTTTAAATATTTTCTGAATAATTGTGGTAAAATCTGTTATAGAGTACTATACTTTGTTGAAATCATAATCAAATTAAGCAAAGTACTGAACAGAAAAATATCCTTGGGCACATATATAACAGCATGTGACATGGAATCTTACATCTTACTGGTTAAATATCCAAATTTGAACACAGTATAACACATGAAATTTGATTTTATATCATGTGTTTTATATCATATATTATTCTGTATTTGTGGTTACAATTATTTACAAAAGCATCTCACTGATCGTAAGGTGTAAATATAGCACTGTGAAAGTCTTCAAACACATTTAAAAACACCTTCATAATGCATTATACACTTGTTTCACAGAAACTGTTACCAACAGTTCTAGCCGGAAGTAAACAACATAATCATTGATACACACGTTCAGGTATGTTCATATAAACTACCATAATGCATAATGGCTGTGCCCCTCAAAGTGAATGTAATCAGTGTGTGAAGGGCGTGAGTCAGTCTGAAGGAGGTGTTATCAGGTATCTGTGTGTGAACAGTGTGCTCGGGCTGATGTCATTGCTCTGGTGTTGTCTCAGCGTGGCTCTATGGAGAGCACTTTGTCTGTGTCTGCAGCACCTCACTATCAGCTAATCACCACAAGCCAAAATAAACCCTGTACAATGTCATGAGACCATGTCCCAGGCCAGCCCACTAACCCTCAAGTTCTTCTGTCTGTCTCTCTCACCCATACCATCATCCATAATATGTTCTCTTGTCTATAATGACAACATTGATCTTGATGATTTATTTATATTTTTTAAATGTGAGTAGAAAAATTTAGATATAAGATGGTAATACTTGTTTTCAGATGTATGAAAATTAGTGTATGCACAACTTGGTTATTAACGGCTATAATGCATTATAATTATTCATAATGTGCATTGTAATATATGATATCTTGTTGTAAATATAGTGTAACAATGAATCAACAAGTGTTATAATGTATTAATTGTGGTTACAATTATTCATGAGATTGTATAATGCATTATAAAGTGCATTACAAGGCATAATTAATGCATTAAAACGACTTTTATAATGCATTATACATGTTTAAGTAAAGTGTTTCTGATTTCTTTTACTGCAATGATAATACTGCAAGAAATTCATAATGATCAAAATGACAGTACAGACTTTTATAATGTTACAAAAGATTTCTATTTGAAATAAATGCTGTTCTTTGTAACTTTCTATTTAAAAAATCCAGAATAAAATTGTAGCATGATTTCCATGAAAATACTAGGAGTACAACTATTTTCAACATTGATAATAATAATAATAATAATAATAATAATAATAATAATAATTTTAGTATATTTAAGAAAATGCAGCAAGTTGAGCATAAAAAACTTTAAAACACACACACACACACACACACACACACACACACACACACACACACACACACACACACACACACACACACACACACACACACACACAAAACCTTGATTTTTATACACATTTTTTTTATACATTTTGTCTTTTTCCCAGGCATATTGTTTTCACTTTTTTAAGCATAAACTTTAAGCATAAAGAAGAATTTTGTATGCAGTCTAAAATAATAAAATACTTAACAACTTACATTCATAGGTTAATTCAGTGTTAAATTGTAAAAGCCAACTACATTTACATGCACTTTAAAAGTTTGATTTCAGTTGAACTAAAGCAATACTAATTCTTTTGGAAGTGATGTCATAAAAAGTCTGACCGATATTGATATTGAAACTGATTTTTGAAAAGCCATTTTGCAGTATAATTTCTTGAAAATAGACACATGCCACATGACACAAATGGCATCAACTCCACTTCATTAGGTTTCACACACACAAACACGCATACACAAACTACTTCTGTCATCTTGTCTGGTATGTGTCACTCACACGTTAGACAACGGTGGCGCCCTTAAGCAGTCTGAGATGTCATTCCCCTCCCATCTCTGACGTACTGTCGGTCTTTTCCTCTCGGCCTGCAGGGCTTTGCTCTGCCCGGTGGCACTGATGGGCGCGTGGCATTACTAATTAAGGCACTGGCACAGCTAGACTCCAGCATGTCATCACCTAAACGCCACAGGCTATTTACAGTCTGTGCATGCCATCATCAAAAAGAATAGAAATGGATGGATGGTGGTCTGACAGGCCTGATGAATCCTCACAATAATGGGTAGGGGTGAATCCAAATTATTATTTTTTCGGCAATTAAAGCAAATTAAATAGCCAGTGGGCGTTTAGCCCACTCTCCAACATGCTGATGCAGAAATGATGAAACACAAAAACCCCCAAGAATGCTATTCAGCTAGGAACGTATTCTCTCTCTCACACACACACACTATTTCTCTCCAAATATGATCTGACTGTTTACACTGGCATGTGTGAAGGGGTGAGGGTTCGAATGCTTGCATCTCCAGATGAGAAGAACCATGATGGCCTTTCACACTGGTTGCGGACACATACCCAATTGTCCGTCATGGCCTGGGGTGCACAAAGCAGGAGTGCTGATATGATAGCAAGCTCTTTGAGAGCCCAAGGGGCTGGACGGGAGGTTAAGCCCCTCCATCTCCCACTCCCACTCAAACTGGGGGAGCATGGGGTCGAGAGATGGGACATCACACAGTGCTCACTTCACTTTCAATCAAAGCTACGCTCAGTCACCCTCAATCACAGCTGGGAGCGCAGAGACAACGGCATTGGATAACACCCTGACTGTGAGCACAAACACACACATTCATGCTCCAACACGACAGTTCTCTCTTTTTCCACAGGAAATGTGTTACCAAACCATAGTGTAGGGGGAACGAGTTATAAGTAAAATGCATAACATAATCATAGGAATGCATATGATACTGATGAACTGAGCAGTAAATTAAATGAAAATAAAATAAAATCATTTTAAATGCTAACTGAATTAAAAGTTCATTACATTGTACAGTATGAAAAATGGATATTAATTTGCTAATAAATTACATTTAACAGTGTTAGTTAATTATTAGGCTCTTAAAGATTAACTTAAAGTGTGCATTTGATGATGGCAAAGGTAATCCAAATGTAGGAAAGAGGACAATCAAACATACAATATAAAAGCAATATGGTCGAGAAACAAGTAAAACTAAAGCAACTTTTTAAATTGACAAAACTTAATTTGGTTACAAACAAAACTTGATTTACTGACAAACAGAATATGTTAGCAAATTTGTAAGTATGATATTCATGTATTAGTGACATATAATGCTGTAAGTTATTCTTTCCTCACTAACATTTTGTTTTAAAGAATTAAAACCATTGCTGGCAAATATAATAAATCTGTGAAATCTCTAAAATGTAACAGTTGAAAAAAAAAAAAATTTTGTGCTATAATGTAATGTAGAATAATTAGTTGCTTCTTATAACTATATTGTAAGTTTCTATTAAAGTCATCATAAAATTCAAATTCTAAATTTTTTATAGTGAACATCTACACATTTCATTTTTAATGTTTGTTTTGACCTCAGAATTTTTAATCAGATTGACAAAACTATCTTTCTGTGAAACAACAGACTTCCCTCTATATGCTGGGTTTATCCAATTATTTCGCATTTTGCAATATATTTTTTTTTTCCTACAATCGACTGCAAGCTTGCTTTTTGATCTGCCTTCACCCAATCAACAACCAGCGCAAAGAAACAAGTCCTTGTCCTACAGTTTTTTTTTCTATTTTTTTTTTTTTTGATAATCACTCAAATCTACATCACAATACAGAAGAAAACACCTGTCGCTACTTGAGTTTCATCGCAACTTTAAAAGTCACTTTCTATCCATAGTCAAAAGCACACATTCACACTCACCACTGCAGCCATGATAAAATTTTCTACAGGTAATATGTTACCCAACTACTGTCAAAAATATAAACACACACACACACACAGGATCTCTCATGTCATCCACTCAGAAGTGCACACAGGCAGACAGAGCAGAGTGGTCTGAAGATATGCTATGGAGAGGCTGTGACTGAGGAGAAACAGGCCAGCACAAGGTAGGAAACAGAATCAGCAATGAGAGACGAAATAGATGGATTGCTCTAGTTAGCAATCTAAACATGGAAAATGATTTATGACAAAGGGTTTCAAGGAAATATGGGGCTAAACCGGTGTAATTTTATCATTGTGATAATATTTGCGTTTAGTTTTCAATCTCAAACAAGTGCTTTGGTATAACTGAAGTTTGAGAGAAAATATAAGGGAACAAATATGAATCATATACTGTACTTGAAATTGCACAAGTCTGAGATATAGGCATTTCATAACCTATACTTATAGGAATTTGAAATTGGCTATAAAAATTACTGGTATGATTTCTCAAGGTCTGAGAGCACTTCCAACATGACCAGTGGATCAAGAAATACAGATGAGAAAAATGACCACACGAGACCAACGAAGACAAGAGGTTCAAGGAAGTAATGGCCAGAGTAAACTATGCAATAATAATCCGCTCAAAACATATGTTTGATATGGTTACAGTTTTAAAGTAGCACATGGGCCATAAAAGATATGAAGTGACCGAGGATCTATTAAAACACCATCACTGCACAGAACAAGAGATTTTTGTTAGTCAGGGCAACCCCCAGTGCTATAACATTGCTAGTTATTTTGCACAGGCATATTTTCTTTAGATGTAAAAATCTAGTTCAACATATAGCAGCACAGTTAAATTTTTTTATCTAGATTAAATTTGTCCACTGACATAAAACAAACTGCAAATGGAAAATATTTTCTAAATAAAGTGCAAGAAGAAATTTACAGAGAAAATACATTTACAAGAAAAGCCTTGTGACTGCTGGCCTTCTGCCCCAGCCCAGTCATGACTTGAACAGGTAATTGCACATACAAACACTCAGTACTTCAGCTAGAAGCCTGTTTTTCTAGGAACACATCTGGCCTTAACCCTGTGAGATTGGGGTTGCTGCAGGGGTCAGACAAAGGGTGCCCACATTAGAGACCTTCATTATAAGCTTTTTGGAAATTCCATGATAAAAGGGGTGAA
Source organism: Cyprinus carpio (assembly GCF_018340385.1). Lineage (NCBI taxonomy): Eukaryota > Metazoa > Chordata > Actinopteri > Cypriniformes > Cyprinidae > Cyprinus > Cyprinus carpio. Next base: position 10,683,772 of record NC_056615.1, on the reverse strand, counting down.
TAAATGGAAATATAGATAAACATTCATTTTATAACTGCCTCCTTTTTTCTGTAAGTGAAAGTGTTTTTAGATGCTTTGATTCATCACAATTTCTACACCATTAAACATTTTTCACCACTTTTAATTAAATTATTGATTTTCCTAATTTCAATGGTCCAATGTGATAAATTAACGTTTATTACAGATTATATATGGAAATCACAAATTATTATTTTACTGTATATACTCTTTCAATTAGTTGATGCTATGAACACTGAATGTGAAGCTATATTATACAATTTCAAAAGTTCATTTCATACATTTCATAGCAATAATTTCATATTTTATTCTTGAAACTGTATTTTTTTACATGGCCCTAAATGCTATCATACACATAAATATTACAATATTATTACAAATTTACATATTTTTAATTTTTTTTTTTAACTGCATTACATTACTGTCAACATTGTTCATTTGGATAGGTTTCTCAATCACCAAACAAATAACCATTGTATGGTTATCTGCAAAAATCAATCTTAAAGACCAGCCAAATGAAGAAAAGAAAAAAGCAGTAACATTTTGTGTCATGTGAACTGCCCTGAAATAACAACCTGCATTACAAAACATCACCCTTGTTCAGATTTGTCATCAGCTCCCTCAACGTGTTACACTGAAAACAGTTCAGTTAGGTACATGGGAGCAGAGGTATTAAATCCAGCAAAGCTTGAAATACATCAGAACATGTGTGAACTCCATTAGAGTCATGATATTTCAATCCTCAGAGACTAAAGCGAACACCAAGAGCATATTGGGAAAGAATTAAGGACAGATCTCACAAAACTATATGTGTAAGCCTACAACACAAGTTGTTTGCCCCATTAGTGTTTGCAGATAAGGCAACCTGGCAGAAGACCCAGTTTTTCCAAACATGAACTGCTATGCTAAAAAAAGGGGAAGTCACTGGTTCTCCATGCGAAAAACACACAACTAGAGCCACTCAATACATGTGCACACAAAAACGGCTCAACTAAAACTGTAGTTGAGGACTAATGAGATCTTTTAAAGCAGTAAAAACATCCTTCTCATGGCTCAGGGAGACACTCAGCACGGCCTCCTCAATACAAGTCGAACAGATGACAGTTATTCCTCTCAGCGTTGTGCTCATTCCACAAAATCGAGCCAGATGTCTCCAGGCTGAGAAGCAGGTGGGCCAGGGCTGCTGCGCCACCCCGTGCTGGCACTGCTTCAAACCTGCTGGGTATAACCTTTAATTTGCATGCTTTTTCCTGGCATGTGGGCAAGGGGTGCCATCTGCCTGGGCCACGAGAGGACCCCGGCGTGTGTGTGTCAGTGTGTTTATGCAGGGGCTGGAAGGATGAGCACTGGAGCGACCCAGACCGCAGCACAAGGCCATACTGGTGGCCTGTCAGCTCTGCCCAGCCGAAGCCTCCTCCCGGGCCCATATGGTCCATCCATGCGGATGCATGCTCATCACACACACACACAGGGATGCACTAATATATAAATACATGTGCCTCAATGCCCAAACATACACTAAAGCTCAGATTAACACACTCTTGACCTTGCAGCAAGGCAAAGCCCTGTCTGTTCAACTACACATCAGAGAAAGACAGATAAATATAATTTTACTACAAAACTCTTCATTCTGACTGGTCAGTTGTGGTGTTTTGCAAAACAGAAAAAAAATGCTCTGACAAGAGTTTCTGAAACACTGCTACTGAATCGACAGCATTCATCATACAGTCCTGAAAGAATGACTCAAATGAGTTGTTTTTAGTGAATCAACAACATACAGAATGAACGGTGTAGTCTTATTACAGAACAAATGAATCAAATGAATCAATTCTATTTAGTGAATCAAATGAAAACAGACTGTGAAAAGTCATTAAAAAGTTAGTGTATACAACTTTTGCAAGAACTGTTTGCTAATAAATTCATGACATGATTTCATCATTTAGCCATAGAATTGCATTTTTTTCTTTTCACATATTCACTACCACTCAAAAGTTTGGGGTTGGTCAATTTTTTTTCATTATTATTGAAAGCCTCTTATATGCTCATCAAGGCTGCATTTATTTGATCAAAAATACAGTGAAAGCAGAAATATTGTGAAATATTACTAATTAAAATAGCTGTTTCCTTTTTGAATATATTTTAAAAAGTAATTTATGACAGGGCTGAATTTTTTAGCATAATTACTCCAGTCTTCAATGTCACATGAACTTTCAGAAACCATTTTATAATATGCTGATTTGCTGCTCCAGAAACACTTTTTTATTATCAGTGTTGAAAATGTTGTGCACTCACTGCTTAATATTTTAGTTGAAACTCTGATACTTTTTATTAAGAATTCCTTGATGAATAAAAGTTCAAAGAACAACAAATCTTTAGCAACATTATGAATGTCTTTACTGTCAATTTTGGATTGTTTTAATGCATCCTTGCTGAATAAAAGTGTTAATTTCTTGAAAAAAAAAGAAACTTTCACAAATATTTAATTTCTCTTTATGTCAGCTGCTCATTATCACAAAATTAACTGCGACTAGGTGACAATGTCACTAAAAAAACAACAAAAAAACAAGATAATCTGTGCTCTTTTACACAACAGTCAGCCTTCCTTTCACTGTGAATAAGTTTAAATCTGTTGATATTCTGATGTATTACTTTACACTGATCACTCTGCACTACCACACACAGCCAAGACATCTCAGCCAAACTCCATCCTCACCTCTCAGTTCTGTCTTATTATACATCTCTTTGATATGGTATCCGCTGCCTTCAGTCCAGACAGCATCAATCAAATTCAAAAACAAACCACACGCAGACCCCAAACCATAATAGCAGCTTCCATTTCTACTGTACAAGTGAACTGAAAAGTCACTACACAGAATGAATGACAAAATTATGAATTACACAGAACTAAATTAATTGGTGATATCTCCAGGGCAGCAAACAGTGTTAAAACGACTTAACTGGCACGTAAAACAGAAAATAGAGAGAAACATTTTAGCAGATTTAAATGCCTCTGGTTATAGAGGCCTTGCTCGAAAGTCTTGTTTGTCATCTCTCAATGAAGTGGATCTGACTGCTGACAATCTCTGTCATCAGCGGCTTGGTTACTTGTCATTAAGCAGAGGCTTTTATCTAGTGACTTCAAGTACAATAACGGCTGCAGTCATTGTCAAACCATTAGCATTTGATGATATGTGATGAAATGCATTTAATGAGTGTAAACAGCACTGTATTCAGGCTTGAAAGGCATGTTGTTTGGTAGCGCAACATACTGCTGAGCAGCATTTGGGCATAGTGCCACTGCTCCAGGTGGGAAGGCAGCTAATCGCTAAGTTGATTCCATAACAAACCCACCCTAATTTCTGACTCCAAATGTACATTTTGCTCATTCAAATGAGTTTGTTTTCCAAATGTGACCTACTTCTGGTAAACGAGCCAAATACAAACAATTCTGTCTTCATTATGACAAACTGAATAACTTCACACCTATTACACCTTAAATAATACTGTAGTTGAGATGAATTGCCATAACTATTTTCAGACGTAACTGTGGTAAAGTGACCAAACTGACATTTCCCCACTCTATATTACAGTGTGCCCTTATATATTTTTAAGAGCATAGTTAAAACATTAAGAAAACAAGCACCATTCAGTTTTGAAGACTGTAAATCTAATCTGTCACAATACAACATATACTCATGCTGACGCATATTAAATGCAAGTAAATGGTTCAAATCATTTTTGTGAAAATAAAATGTTAAAACATGAGTGAAATTATGTTCCGTCGTCATTCAGCACAACAGATATATTTATGTACAAATGAAACATCATGCCCATTCTGACCTGTACTTATTATTAAATATAAAGTAAAAAGTATAAAATACTAAATGTCTTCCTGACAAATGGGTAAAACCTAGTGGTTTGAAGGATAGTGGCGCAGATTGGTAAAGATTTAAATTACAATTAATTCATTTTTGGGGGTTGCACTGTGATCCTTAATTAGAGTATTTTATAATGTCTTCTAATGATTCTTGTTCTAAACAGTGCTGTTTACACTTGACAGACTTTTTTGGTATATGACAATGATTGATGTTTTTGTGGATATCTTCTGTAAATCATTGTAAAAATGTATGATAGTCTTTTTTTCCCACTTTTTGCCTTTGATCATATATATGTAGAGAGAGAGAGAGAGACAGAGGGAGAGAGAGTTTTGCATAATGTTGTTGTTATTAAAGTTATTATAAAATGAGTGTTATTTCTTTGAAAAGCAACTACCATATAAAGTCTGTATGCTGTATTTGTAGACTTTGCTCATTAATATGAATTGTATTACGTGATGCTCGCCCCTTAAAGAAATCACACTATTACGAGGACATGGTACTATTAATAAATAAATGAACATTAATTAAGTTATAACAATAACAATTTCAGGGCACAAATATAGGACAGTAGTGACATCAGTGGAAAAGTCAAATGAATTCAGTTTGATCAAAGATGACAAAGACAAAACTGTTCTATTTTTCATTTGGAATATCATGGACCATTCAAAAATATGCATTAAGAAAGTAATTGGGGACAATTAACAGTCATATATGATTTATATAACTAATATATAAAACTGATTCAAGCATGTAAGTGATCTTGAAATATCAACAGTCATCTCATTCCAGGGTATCACACTACACACAGTGTAATTGTCTCTATAAGAAGCCACAAAAGGTGCCATAAAATAACTTTGATTTGGTTTGCAACAAGAAAATTGCACTGATTTTTGCAAACAACAGTATCAAGTTAAAATCTCCCTCATTCTCTTCCTTCCTTTTCTCCTCAGAGACCATAAAAGTGAAAAGAAGAAAAAGAAAAAGAAAAAAAGAGAGAAACTGAGACAGGGACCTGCTGTGCAGTGCATCACAGCGCCTCATCATTGGGCTAATTATGATGAGTATTCTCCCTGCAGGCGCGTGGCTGTGGAAATGTACAGGCTTTGTTCTCCCACATCCTGATGGAGCTGATGGGGCATGGCGCGGTGTAGATGAGCAGCCCCCCAAATGTGTGCCGCCACCAGGCTCCCCACACGCAGAGAGAGAGACACTCTCTCACATACATGCGCACACACACAATAACCTTCAGCAGAACATTACACACAATCAGATGCACCCAAACAGCAATGTGTCAAACTCAAACACAAAGCAACAGACAAAGACACAGAGGCACATGAATGCAAACATCTAAATACAGGTAAGCAAGTCCATTGTGTCCATAGCATTGAGACTGAAGACTATAGACCAATGCAAAAAGTGAAATTCAAGTCAAGTTTATCATTTAACAGCATTTCTTTTCCCTTTTTTTCCCTTCAGTGCAGCAAATCACTGGCTTACATTGCATCAGCTCTCGCTGTAAAAGGAAGAAGTCAGTTTCCTTAAGCCACAACATTATAATGATACACGTTAAAAAAGAAAATAAACATGCAGTAATGCAGTTTTGCATCTGGCTTGCAACATTTCCTGATTCTGTTCATTTTCTCTCACATCAGTTCCACACACACACACACACACACACACACACACACACACACACACACACACACACACACACACACACACACACACACATATATATATACTAACTAGCATTAACTAGATTTCCCTATATATATATATATATATATATATATATATATATATATATGTGTGTGTGTGTGTGTGTGTGTGCTCATGTTTTTGTGACATATCATGACACAACTCTGTATAATGACATAACCCATGTCCCCATTTTTCAAAAAGCTTATAAATCATACAGAATGAGTTTTTTTTTTGAGGTAGTAATGATGAAAGTTTTTTGTTGTGGTTGTTTTTTTGGGTAGGGTTGGTGAAGGGCAATAGAATATACAGTTTCTACAGTATAAAAACCATTACGCCTATGGGATGTCCCCACTTTTCACAAAAACAAACGTGTGTGTTGTTTGTTTGTTTGTTTGTTTGTTGACAATAAAAATATTGACAATAGGTGTTCTTGTGGCTCAGTGGTAATGTATAGCCTGAATGCACTGTAAATTGCTTTGGATAAAAGCGTCTGCTAAATGTAAAAAGCTTTTTTCCATGCCAGTTAAAGCCATTTGAATCTTGAATCTACATACATATATTTTCATTCAAAAATATAATGTTCTAATAGGCAAACGCAACATAGATGTTGTATTTTATAGTGATATGCATTAATGAGCCATATGTTTTATTTATGTATTTTTTTTTTACAAGATCTCTTAAGAATCATGTCTTGAATGCAAATAGGCTACAATATCTGAAATAATGCAGTCTGAGGGTGGGCAGCTATGAATCAGGAAACATAGTACAGGTGAGAAGTGCTTCTCAACTCTCACACACACAAACACATATGTAAATGATTTAACTGAAAACCCTTAGTGCGTGTTAAGAGAGTTGGTGAGAAAATAACAGGTGCTAGAGCCATGTATGCCCTTGCCTGAACTCTGCGGGACGTTTTGTCTCCGAATTAAATTTGGACTGTTTTGTCCCCACTGAACACAGAATTTCCATATCATTTACCATATTGTGCGATCCAATAGCGACATGACCGGGCTAATCTCTCCTTCAGTTAACAATCTGAATATTGTGTAGGATAAATATCAAGTGATATCAATGAGCAATTGTTGGCCTATCAAAGGCCCATATGCTTCAAATCAACTCCAGGTGTAAAAGTGGCCTGAGCTTAAGAGCTTACTTACTTCACCCAATCCTGACAATACACGGCCCGGGAAGCCTTTGTCCAGGGGCCATATTGAGTCAATGGCTTCTTCATAATGACAGAACCAAAGGCACATTCAAGTGCAACACAGTGAAGTTAAGTTTCTCTTTCAAGACTCAATGGGAACAGAGTCCCGGCTGGCTCGTGATGGACTATGGCTGCCATTTAGGCAGGCATGCTCGCAATGGGAGCGAGAGAGGATTAGGGTGCTTGTGAATGGGATAGACAGCTCTTTGAGTGGACAGTGTGTGTGTGTGTTTAGGGGCCCCAGGCACTTGGGAAGTCTTTGTGGCAGCTGCCCCCGTGCAGACTTGCGCTTCCAACTCCTCCTCACCACTCAGCGCCTTCTGCCAGGTCCCATCATTCTGGCCACACCGTTAGGCTGATTGTTTACAGCTCTTTTCAAAGCCCAGTGAATAAATGCCTATTTTCTCTCGTCCTCCCCTGCTGCTGAGACTATCAAAGCTCTGGAAGTGGCCCGCAAAGGCACAATTTGATTTGGCAAAGACTGCGTACACTCACCTCCCCCAAATACACGCAAACACACAACAGAGCTGATGTCCAACTTTTACTTGATTCTGTCTTTTTTTTTTTTTTTTCTGGTGTATGTTTAAGCATTGTTCAGACCTGCTTGGCACTTGCTTTTGAAGCCTGTGCAAGGCCAATTTAATTCAATTCAATTAAAAAAAGATAATGCTTTTAACTAGAGCTGTCAATTTAATTTAGCATGATTAATTATTTTAAAAACGCAATGCAATCATCAAATACCACCATAATGTTATTGTTATTATGGTTATTCTTGCAACTTAATATCATGCAGTAGAAAGAATCATAATGCAGTTGTTTTAAGACTATTTTTTTTCAAGTTGTACTGCTTTTAACATGTCATTATGAAGTAGTTTCTAGTTTTACTATCATATTTTTTAATTTTGTAGTTTTCATTTTAATTTGAATCACTTTTGTGTGCTAATGTCATTTTATGAGTTTATTTTTTAAAATCTCATCTTTATTTTATTTTTTTTTTAGCTTTAATTAACTTCAGTTTTATTTTGTCATTTTAGTCCTTTAACTCTTATTTTTGATTTTGTTGTTGATTTTCTTTACATTATTATTTTTTTATTTTACTTTTCATCTCATATTTATATTTTATTTCAGCTTTATTGTAAATAATTTTTAATAGCGTTAGTTTTAGTTAGCGATAATGACCCTGGGGAAATTACTTTTATCGGTGTGATGTAGTTAGGTTTATTCAGTCATGCTATATTATATTTTTGACTAAAATTAGATTAAAATAAGATTATTTTTAACAGTCAAGTTACAATAATTGTTAAATGATAGTACCATATATGCTTCTGTCAAATCTGTAAATAAATTTCAGATTTGTAATTCTGTCCCACCAGTAATTTGATGTTCAAGTTTTCTTAGGATCATCCCCCTTTTTCCAGCATTACTCTTCATTAGTTTGGCCGAATTGCACTTATTCATCAACCCTTTTAAGACACTCAGGCTGAAGTAACAGGAGTTGGCAGAATTGTTTTTCTTTCCCCTGCACATCCCAAGGCTTCTTAAGTGTCTTTGTGTGTGCGAACCACTTATGAATGCCCATAATCCAGTTTTATTGAGAGAGGCAATTCTGCCTCTCACAGTAACAACATTAACTGAGATGAATAGAACATCAATGGTGCAAAGAAAATTTGTGGCCCCCATTCAAATGGAATTGCTATGCAGTTTCAATTGGGTAAACATAGATTTCATTTTCCTTCTTCTTTCTCCTCTCCATTTCTTTTTTAACAAAGAGGCCTGGAGATGTTTAAATGGAAATAAATGCAACATGACAGAAACAAATTCGGCAAACATTGCATATGAAGCAGGTGCATCGGTGATGAAAATGCAGCGAGGGAGAAGGAATGAGGATGGAAATGGCTCCAGTGAGGCTTTGATCATATTGGTGGAGATCTTTCATATGATGCTGTGATGATGAGACTGGAGCGTCTGTGTATGTGACAGATTGATCTATCTAGCTGTATTCTGGTGAACTCTCGTCTTCAGAAATCAGCTGGCTGTGAGAGTCAGCCAGTTCACAGAGCTAAAACAAGCATTTACAGAATCTGATGACATTTTATGATACTGCTTTTGAAGTTTGCCTCCAAATAATGTACAGCTTTGTTCATTAAAAAGTTTTCAAGCTAGAAACAAATCTTTCATTTCATATGAGAGAAGAAAAAAAAAATACAACGTGTGTGTACTATATGTTGCATTAAAACCCTATTTCATTGCACTTTTTTTTTCATAACACAAAACAAATCTCCCACGAGTTTATCTCTTAATATTGGTTTACTATTATTAAAAAAAAAAAAAAAAAAAAAAAAGATAATTAAAAAAAAAAAAAAAAAAAAAAAATAATATGTTTTTTTTAGTTGTGTGTTGAAGTTTTAAATGTACATTTGTAAAATTGCATAATTATTAGAAAAGAAATAGAGAAGTGCTGGTAATTTTGTGCCAGGAAATTATCCATTAAGTTTACAAACATATCCTTCAACCCCAAAACACAACACAATCCAATGCGTAATTCAAAATATGCACAAAACACATGTGAAAAATAAATGTAATAAAAAAAAAAAAATTAAGTTATAATTTAAGTTACAGTCAACACACATATACAGTATATAGCATATGGCCATATGGATGTACAAAGAATACTGCAAATATTGTATTATATTATATTATATTATATTATATTATATTATATTATATTATATTATATTATATTATATTATATTATATTATATTATATTATATTATATTATATTATATTGTATTAAGTGTTGGGGAAAGTTACTTTTAAAAGTAATGCCTTACAATATTGCGTTACTCCCTTAAAAAGTAACTAAATACGTTACTTAGTTACTTTTTATGGAAAGTAATGTGTTACATTACTTTTGCGTTATTTTCACGTTACTTTTTAAATATGAGCAGGGCTTGATTGTTTTTAATATAAAAAGTTCTATTTATAGCAAATGTAAAAGCCCTTTCACACCAAGAAGTGTAATGAATAAACCTCAGGCTGAAGGAAAAGTAAATTCAAGTCTGTACAGTAGAACACAGGAGAAGAAGGTTCAACACTCTTCAGCAATAAAAAAAAAAAAAACAATGAAGCACAATTGTTAGTTTATCTAAAGTCATTTTTGATTATTAGTATGGTTGAACTGGATCATTAAAGGTCAGCAGCAAAGACACTGTTAATAAAATGGGAATAGATACATTTGTGTTATTTAATATATTTAGTTATTGCAGGTTTGCATCATATTCTGAGTTTGCATTTCACTGTTTTGATTAATTTTGATGAATACTAAATCTGTTTTGTTTTTTTGTTTTTTTGTGAGTGGGATGAATTAATGCACATTCACATTTAGTCTAGAACTACAGTAACATCATGTTCACACAGCGCACACAACGCCTCCATACTTCCGATTTCTCCCAATATGGGAACAGGAGGCTTGTTAGTCAAAAAATGGGAATACAAAGTAACTGGCGTTACTTTTTTGAAAAAGTAACTCAGATATTTTCTTGTAAATTAAAAAGTAATGCGTTACTTTACTAGTTACTTGAAAAAAGTAATCTGATTATGTAACTCGCGTTACTTGTTATGCATTACCCCCAACACTGATTTTATTTTTTTATATTATATTATATTATATTATATTATATTATATTATATTATATTATATTATATTATATTATATTATATTATATTATATTATATTATATAGGCATAATGTCCATAGCAAACAAAATGTCTGTCTATATCTAAACGTCATCTAATTAACATAACACACTTAATGAATTTTAAATATTAATGAAAGCTATTTGGCCCATACCACATATCTGTATTTTAAAGTTCTCCAGATTTTACTGTAAGTACAGTAGGAGGAAAGTGCAGGAGGTTGTGTGAGTGTGTGTATGTTAACTTATGATGCGTAGATAAGGGGGGATTTGACCTCATGACCTGCCGGTGGGTGACTCAGGGGGCAAATATGCTGAGATGCGAGTCAGTACCAGTATGTGTAAAGGCCTGTGATCTGTCTCTCCCACATGAGGCCTGTCTCCAGGGAGCAGAGGAAGGATACTTTCGCTTGGGTGCCTCCAGACTCCCATAAGACCCATGAGGTGTAAGTCCCACCCGCAGCGCTCTAACCACAAGCTTCTGTTCTAATGGCTTACAGGTGGCGAGGCAGGAGACAGAGCTTCACACACTCTCTCACTTTAGGGGCACAAGCAAAAATATGAAATGTTCAAGAAATATTGCAGGTTAAATTCAGGTTAAATGGGATAGTTCACCCAAAAATGAAAATTCTGAATTTTTTTACTCACCCTCATGACCTTATGTCTTCAGTGGAACACAAATGAAGATACTTTTTAAAGATGTTTCAGTTTTTTTTTTTTTTTTTTTGAAAATCAGTTGGGTCCGATGTTTTTTTTTTTTTTTTTTTAAACCCAGCTGACTTTCACAAAACAGTTCTTCAAAATGTCATCTTTTTTGTTTTGTGGAAGAAAGAAACTCGTACTGGTTTGGAACAACATCAGGGAGCTTTTTGGCTGAACTATTCCTTTAAGCTATTTTATTAACCACATGAAATAACCAAAACTTGTATCTCAGTTTGTAAACACAAACAAAAACCATCTGGGATAAGCATTAAACACCTATTCAAACTTTTAATTTTGACTGTTTGCTTCTGCAAATTTAATTTTAATCGCAATCTACATTCAGTTTGTACCACATGACCCACGTTAATAATATTTCATCCCATCTCAGCCATAAACAAATCAGCACGGATCATCATAATTCTGATAATAAACATAACAGAGCTGATTATCTCTTGCTTCCTCCAGATATCATTGCTGCTCATTTAAATCTAAATGTAGCGAGCTGAATGGGCCCAAGAGGAGCCATGTGTGCCAGTGTTGGGGCTACATTGCGCCAGCGTTATTGGTCCAGTCTGGTTGTGAGACTATGATTAGGGCCACAGGTGTGCCATTCTCATTCCCATCATTAAGTAGGGTCTTGGCACTGATAGGTGCTTGCTTTGGCCACACAATGGCTGCTGCAGCTGTCAAAACATATTATGTGTGCAGCTTCCTCATCTCTACTCTTCAGCTTGTACCATAAAACACGCTGTAATTACTCAACTGGACAACCGGCTCTGCCTCCCTTGGGAGAACCATGTCAAGAAGCACACCTGAGGGACACGGTCCCTGCTGGGAGAGGAGCAAACATGTCAACAGTTGGCCATTTTCTCATGATCTGCGTTCCTCAGTGTAAATAATGAAGGAGAGAGATGCAGTCTTTTTCTAGGGAAGACCTGGGCTATTGTTGTCATATGTACTACAGTATATGCCAATTTTTTTTTTTTTTTTTTTGAGGAAAAAGTCCAAATACACAATGCAATTTTCTCTCTTGCAGTGATTCTGTATGTTCGTTTCAAACCAGTTCAAAACCTGCTTACATTAAAATATTTTTGTAAACTAAATGTTCAAAAGCTTTTTTCTTTTTTTTGTAGTCAAGACTTTAATGTACACATACTTTTTTAGTTTTTGAAATAAGTCTCTAATGCTCACCAAAGCTGCATTCATTTGATAAAAATACAGTTTATTACAGTTAATTTAAAATATCAAATTTTCATTTTCATATATTTTAAATTGTAATTTATTCCTGTGATGGCAAAGCTACATTTTTAGCATCATTACACAAGAAATCTGTATAATATGCTTATTTAATGCTCAAGAAACATTATCATCAGTGTTTTCAATATTCAGATTTTTCACTTTTTGTCAGTTTGTTTGAATAGAAAGTTCCAAAGAACAGCATTTATTAAAAATATAATTTTTGCAACATTATAAATATCTTACCCACTACTTATTACTGTCACTTTTGATCAGTTTATTCATTGCAATAAATAAATAAATCTTACTGACTCCAAACTTTTGAATGGCTGCATAGGACTAAAAACTGTTAAACACTATGAAAACAAAACAAAACTAAACAAAATTCATGTAAACTTTTCTGTTCTACATTTCGTTAAATTATTTATGCTGATAATACAATTTGCAATGAAAAAAAAAAATTCTAATTATTAAAATGTAAAATCGAAGCCTTTTTACTAGTGATCTCAGATCCCAACTGAACAAACCGAAAATAAATCTATAATGCAAGTCCTGGGACAGACTGAATAAAGTCTTGATGTTTCCCTGTTCGGCTCTGATCAGACCTGAGTTAGCTTCACATGGGATCTCATGAATAGTCTCTGTTGTGTTCATTCTCCCACAGTCTGTCCCACTATAATATCACAATGCGCTAAACATCTAGAATGACCATTGAAAAGAAAAAGCAAAGAAATCAGAGGATGAAAGACATCCCTTCATATTTCGAGCCATTCTTTGAGAGAATATCTCTCGCGTTGACCCCTACTGACCCACAGGCCATGCCGGGGTCTCTCATTGGACTTGTTGTAGGGAGGGACGGCGGCATCTGTGTGGAAGAGTGGCGGTCGGTCTCTCCTGCCCTTGGGGGACAGCGGTGGACCTGTTTAGCGCCTTTAATTGCATACTCCACCCTGTGCCCTTGTTACGGGGCAGTGCCCCTGCTTTCATGCTGAGGGCAGTTCTCATGGCCCCTGCTCGTTTCCCTTCTCTCCCCAGGGGCCCCACACAGACCTCACTGTTCACTGCAGACAGGAGACCCTCAGCCAGGTGAAATAAAGATGGCTGGCTTCAGGCAAAAAGAGTGAGGGAGGGGAAAAAGGTCTGGTTTATGCAGTGGTATATGTATGTACATAGATGTAGGTTTCACAGTGAGATTGATAGCTCTCTCCTTTCACAGCATCTCTGCTCATCTTTTGCCAAATTGCTGCCAAACTGAAGCCATTGATATTAGAGGTCTTTTGTAATTTATCATTGATGATTCATTCTAAAACATCTGTTAGACACAAACTTTACTTAAGGACTTAGTAAAACTTAAAGGATTAGTTTACTTCCAGAATAAAAAAAATTGTCCACCCACGTCATCCGAGATGTTCATGACTTGCTTTCTTCAGTCGAAATGAAATTAAGGGTTTTTGAGGAAAACATTCCAGGATCAATGGTGGCCAAAGGGATAAAGGTCTAAATTGCAGTTTCAGTGCAGCTTCAAAGGCCCTACACAAACTTACACTGCACATCTAACCTGCTCTGGGGCAGGTTATGTTCTGGGTAAGAAATCTCAAAATGAAGTTGGACCAATCAGATGTGATTAAACAGACACATGCCTGGCGAAAAAAATAAATAAATAAAAAATAAATAAAAAAAACACTCCCCCAGTTTCACTTCATACAAATTAAAGGTCACTATAAAGTACCTTAAAAAAAAAACCCCACAAAGCTGGCCCTGGGGGGTGGGGGGGTGGGCAGTTTGCTACAATGATGTTTCATGTATTCAGAGTTGTTCACAGTGTTACAGAGATGGATTCTCAAGCTAAACATGGCCAAAGTTTTATAAAATAATTTGGACGAATGACGGATAATTTCTGTGCCGAAAATCTTACTTCCAGGTTGGTACAAGTTTCAGACGTTTTTTTTCGATTGTGGATCTAATGACGTAGATGATGGTGAAACTCCTTATATGAGCATGCCCGCGCACACGTCGACCAGAGAAGAGCAAGACCACGCCCATCAACGCGCTTCATAGGGAAATCGTCGGCAGCGCTGCATAGGATTTGTTCGAGAATGTCTCTAAATAAGTGTGTTTTTGGATGTGAGGGAAAGTTTACCATGTTCAGCTTCCAAAAGAACCCAGCGTTACATGAACAGTGGATGCATTGTTTTTCCGGGGCAGCAACGGAGTGTAGCAAGTGCATTTGTGTGTTCTAACCCTAACTAACCTAACCCTGTAACTCTGAATTTGTTCATCTACCATCATGCTACAGGCCCCAGGTAAATTCAGTTTGAGCAAACTCTGAGTTTTCGGGTGCAAGAAGATGGGTTGGTTTTGAACACAAACCCAAACTGGACCAATTAGCTGTGAGCAAAGTGACATATATCTGATACAATGAAGCCACTCCCCCTTATCGCTCTCTCCAAATTAAAGCAGTTTATAGTCATATTTGACAAAAAATTTTTTTGATAAATTGGACAATTTTGCAGGTACTTATTTATTATATTTTTATTACATTAATTGTTTATAATTCACATAATATATTCATAATTATTATATGAAGTGAATATAAATTTTAATCTTCATATTTAAATTAAATTATATATATGTATATATACACACACACAGGTGCATTCACACAGGTGCATTTCAATGAATTAGAATGTTGTGGAAAAGTTAATTTATTTCAGTAATTCAACTCAAATTGTGAAACGTGTGTATTAAATACATTCAGTGCACACAGACTGAAGTAGTTTAAGTCTTTGGTTCTTTTAATTGTGATGATTTTAGCTCACATTTAACAAAAACCCACCAATCTCAAAAAATTAGAATAAGGTTACATGCCAATCGGCTAATCAACTCAAAACACCTGCAAAGGTTTCCTGAGCCTTCAAAATGGTCTCTCAGTTTGGTTCACTAGGCTACACAATCATGGGGAAGACTGCTGATCTGACAGTTGTCCAGAAGACAATCATTGACACCCTTCACAAGGAGGGTAAGCCACAAACATTCATTGCCAAAGAAGCTGGCTGTTCACAGAGTGCTGTATCCAAGCATGTTAACAGAAAGTTGAGTGGAAGGAAAAAGTGTGGAAGAAAAAGATGCACAACCAACCAAGAGAACCGCAGCCTTATGAGGACTGTCAAGCAAAGTCGATTCAAGAATTTGAGTGAACTTCACAAGGAATGGACTGAGGCTGGGGTCAAGGCATCAAGAGCCACCACACACAGACATGTCAAGGAATTTGGCTACTGTTGTCATAGTCCTCTTGTTAAGCCACTCCTGAACCACAGACAACATCAGAGTTGTCTTACCTGGGCTAAGGAGAAGAAGAACTGGACTGTTGCCCAGTGGTCCAAAGTCCTCTTTTCAGATGAGAGCAAGTTTTGTATTTCATTTGGAAACCAAGGTCCTAGAGTCTGGAGGAAGGGTAGAGAAGCTCATAGCCCAAGTTGCTTGAAGTCCAGTGTTAAGTTTCCACAGTCTGTGATGATTTGGGGGTGCAATGTCATCTGCTGATGTTGGTCCATTGTGTTTTTTGAAAACCAAAGTTACTGCACCCGTTTACCAAGAAATTTTGAAGCACTTCATGCTTCCTTCTGCTGACCAGCATTTTGAAGATGCTGATTTCATTTTCCAGCAGGATTTGGCACCTGCCCACACTGCCAAAAGCACCAAAAGTTGGTTAAATGATCATGGTGTTGGTGTGCTTGACTGGCCAGAAAACTCACCAGACCTGAAGCCCAGAGAGAATCTGTGCGGTATTGTCAAGAGGAAAATGAGAAACAAGAGATCAAAAAATACAGATGCACTGAAGGCCACTGTCAAAGAAACCTGGGCTTCCATACCACCTCAGCAGTGCCACAAACTGACCACCTCCATGCCACGCTGAATTGAGCCAGTAATTAAAGCAAAATGAGCCCCTACCAAGTATTGAGTACATGTACAGTAAATTAACATACTTTCCAGAAGGCCAACAATTCACTAAAAATGTTTTTTTTTATTTTTTTTTATTGGTCTTATGAAGTATTCTAATTTATTGAGATAAATAAATAATAAAATTCAATTGATTCCTTTTCATAGTCCTATATTTTCTTTCTGCTGTCAAACTTTTGCTGCAACAGAAGTGTTTATTACTGCCTTGTAAATGCATTTTAATTTTAATTACATTTTTAATAATGACAAGTCTTAATCTTCAGCAGAAAAGGGAATTTTGCTGACTCTCGTGAGAAGTGAATCCGCTTTGCTGATGCTCTCTATGTTCTGTGTGATTTGTTGTTTGCTGCACGTGTCACACGTTCAGGTGTATGTGCTCCAGAGTTAATCGCAAACTCTGGTTCAAATTTGAGTTGACAAAGAACGTTTCTATTGAGCTTTGTGAGCTTGGTGAACCTGATCTAAACCAGGTTGGCTTTAT
This sequence comes from Cyprinus carpio, assembly GCF_018340385.1. NCBI lineage: Eukaryota > Metazoa > Chordata > Actinopteri > Cypriniformes > Cyprinidae > Cyprinus > Cyprinus carpio. The sequence goes on along the minus strand of NC_056615.1, from coordinate 10,666,896 downwards.
CAGGTTTTGTCAATTCAAAGCTTACTCTTAACTTAATCTCATTTTGTGCTACAGACCACTGGTGTCCTCTACAGTGGACATGTGTGAAATTGATGTCCTGTTTCATAACAGAAACTCATATTTTGATTTGAAACCCCATAATCTTTTTTTTTTTTTTGTCTTACATTTGCATTGTCACATTTGCTAATTGTAAACAAAATGGTCAATGAATGTTGCTATAAGCCTGTATGTTTACATTTATACTTTACACTAATGCTAATTCACATGCATTGTCACATTTAAAAAAAAAAAAAAAATGTGACCCCTAGCACCAGTCTCCCTATAAACTGAAATTCAAGTCACATTAAAAAGAAATATTAATATTTCATGTAATTTAGCTTCTTGAAGGGATACTCCACCCCAAAATGAAAATTTTGTCATTAATCACTTAGCCCCATGTCGTTCCAAACCCGTAAAAGCTTTGTTCGTCTTCGGAACACAATTTAAGATATTTTGGATGAAAACCTGGAGGCTTGTGACTGTCCCATAGACTGCCAAATAAATAACAGTGTCAAGGTCCATAAAAGGTATTAAAGTCATCATCAGAATATTCCCTCTGCCATCAGATGTGCAATCTGGGTTATATGAAGTGACGGGAACACTTTTTGTAAGCAAAGAAAACAAAAAATTATTCAATAATTCTTTTGTCAACGCTCTCCTCTGTGTCTCTCCATATCACCGTATGCTGCGTATGCTCTTGTGTCATCCTTTGGTTTTCATCCAAAATATCTTAAATTGTGTTTACGAAGACGAACAGAGCTTTCACGGGTTTGGAACAACATGGGGGTAAGTGATTAATGACAAAATTTTCATTTTGGGGTGGAGTATCCCTTTAAGTAAAATGATCTTATGTACTTCAAGAATGGTTAAATGTTTGTACTGGATAATAAGAATATCATACTGATTAATACCAGATTTCTAGCAGTGTGAGTCCTTGATGAATTGTGTTTTGAGTACCTTATTATTTAATGGAGTGTAAATGTACACTGAAAACATGTGAAAATGTGCCACTGCAGTAAGCCAAAATCCACTCATATTAAATATGCATTCTCTGAAAACAAGTCTTAATCTTAATCTTATGTAGTGTTGATTTATCTTGTTTCAAGGATTTTTAGATATTTTAACTGGAAAATAAGATAAAAAATATTACTATCTCTATGGGATTTTTTTTCATATTTCATAATGATAATACTGGTTTTCACAGTCTAATGTGAAATATGCTTTCTGATATACAATCAAAGCATTCCTGAAAGCCTTTATCTCTCCCCAGTCTTTGCACCTGTGGCTCTGGGATATTTTCTGTACAATTTAATTCTGCAATACTCGCTGGCTATTGCTTATCAAATGGAGAGGGCTGGATGTCATGTGTGTGTGTGTACATGTGTGGTTCCTGGTCTGGACAGGAACTGGCAATGTGCCACGCTCTGACGGCCAGCCGGACCAGGTGCGCAGAGCCCAGGTGTGTTTCTATGAACAACACAATGAGCCAGTGCAAACAGAGAGAGAAATAAAGCATGCAAATAGACAATACGTAGTGTCATAGCTCACCTGTTGAACACCTGCGATATGCTGTCCAAAACACACAGATACATATTTCAAAAACGGATTCTAAACTGCTTAATATTTATTCGTCTCTGTTTACCTTCCTTTCCCCGGTTATGGATGAATGCAGCAGCACTCTTAAACAAACTCATCATTCACATGAATCAGATTTCCCTGTGTCCTTTCCCTTACACATTCTATTTGGGTTGCTCTACTCTGATATTAAAAGCACATCTGGGATTAGGGATCCAATCAGGCTGTGTGATAGGCTCAGAAATCCTTTAAGTCTGGCATTACCACACACCTCACAAAACACAGAGGTGTTCTAATCCACACAGCCGCCGATCCTGCTAATGCATGCACGTCAGTCTCACAGGCACTGTGGCTTTGCTGTCTCATCGCCCCACGTTCTGTTCCCTACAAAAACACGACGGCCTCCAGGTGGCCTTAATATGCAAATCTAATATTACTTTAATAATCATTGTGAATGTTGATGTCTGGTGAGGCATTGTGCTCGTGCATCTGAGGTCACAGATCATTCCGTTCAACTATACACTGTTACAAACTGTAAAGTGTGTCGCTTAAAATGTGCTTCATGAGGTAAAAAACAGTATATCATAATGTAATCTTTCATATTTTTTGCCTGTTTTTCATGCACTGGTCAGTTTTAAGATTTGGTACTATTTGGCTTTCCACAAGTGGAAAGAAAAAATCCAAAATACAAATGATAGTTCACCCAGAAATGAAATATTTTCCCCCTGCTATGGAAGTCAGTGGCTACAGTCAACTGTTTGGTTACCAACATTCTTCAAAATATCTTCTTTTGCAGAAGAAACTCATACAGGTTTGGAACGACATGAAGGTGAGTAAATGATGACAGGGGTTTTCATTTTTGGGTTAACCATCCCTTTAAGTGTTTATTTTATTGAACTTTATCTATTCGCATTTATAGATTCATTTTTAAAATTAGTTTTCTCCTGTACTGAGTAAGAAATCTCCACTTCAGCGGCACTTACACACATCAAACTTGATAGTTTTATTCCTATCTATATTGTGAAGGTTTTTACAGAGAGGTTCATTCATTTATCATTTGCCGGATTTTATACAACATTTTATCCCTGAAAACATGGTGAATTATTTATTTATTTGGCAGCATTTTCTGATTTAAGAAGTGATAAAAAAAGAGATATCTGAAATCTTTCAAAAAATGTCAACAAAATGAAGCAAGAATTTTAAACCTGGCTTGATCCATTGTAAAAATGTATGTTCTGGAAATGCAAATTAGTGCATATTTAATTAGACACTGACTCATTTGCATATTTAAACAACATTTCAGAAAACTTGTAATACAAAACAAAAGTCTTAATGTACTATGATTAATCAACTGGGGAAAGTATATATATATATATGTTCAACTGTATACTATAGTGTTAAAAACAATTAAAAGAATATACATTTACTTGAGAAGAAATGTTGCATAATATATTAGCATTTGTTTTCAAAGATTATATCATATATTATATCATTATAATATATTATATTATTTTTTAAGCAAAAATGAATTAAATTTGTTCAATTTACAATTAATACAACTTGGCAACAGGGTAAAATAATTCAGATATAGTAAGATATATTGTCTGAGAACTAGCCCCTAATGGCAGTCACAAAACTTTATGGTGTTGTAACAAAATTTTGGCAAAATTTCATAGGCATAAAAAGTTAATTGTCTATTGTGTAAATAGCGATGTATGAAGTACTGCTCACACAGACGTTACTATGTGGCTGTGCCTCACAAGATAAAATGAATAGTCAAAAATAAAATGAAAATAATAATATAAAAAAAAATCAATAGATTATATAATTTAGCATTTAACATGCATTCACGCCAACATATTGACACCAAAATTCCACAATAATTAAAATAAGAATGACAAATTTTATGCCTTGGCTGAACTGTTACTTCAAGATAGCAGCACATACACTGCAGAGTGTATGTAATATAATATATTGTCGAAATATGCACAAATATAGATTTATAGTAGTGTGCATCAGATCACTGCAAAATCTAGAAATGCAATTGTATAATCATCCGTAATTGTGTATATAATGCACAGACTCTTTAACATGCAAATACGCTGCAGGTACCATGAAAGCATTACTCTAAAGAATTATTCGGGGGGCAAAAAAAAAAACACACGTGTGGAAGAAGAAAGCAAAAATAACGAGGGACAGGTGGAGAAAAATACAGATGGGAAAAGAATGTTGTAAGAAAGACAGAGAGAAATGAGAAGGTAGGTGTTCCCTGTGTGGGATTAGAGGCTGCGTGTGATGTGGATCATGAGCTCCGGTGCCGCCAGCGCACCCTTAATGACTGAGTGGGATACTGTTACTCACACATATTGGGGCTGTGTTATAAGGGCTGCCAGGCCCACCTGTCACATAGGAATATGAAGGGAGGGTAAAAGAGGAGAGGTAAGAGGGAGGAAAAACTATACAGAGGAAGAGAGCGAGAGTAAATGAGCCTCTCCTGAGAGTGACCCTCCTCTTGTCTCTCGCCTGTCTGTCAGTGCTGCAGGTGTCTGTGCAGTCAGTGAGAACGAGTGTGTGCTTCACTGGAGCATGCAGCTAGACCAGGAAGTGCTCTGAATACTCAACACACACACATACACACACAAAATACACAGGAAACACTGAGAGGAGAGAGGATATACAAAAAAATCTCCGACTTGCTCCGAATGCTTAAAATCCTTATTCTGTTGCCCTGTGTGTCACAGGTTGTTCATGGCATTGTTCTGGATGGTCCTGTCTTTCATCATCATTTTGTGGCTTTTATTGATGACTCATCCTTCACCACACAGATTTTTGTCCAATCAAATGCTCAAATTTGATCAAATCAAATGCTCAAATCAAATCTATCTATACTTTTATTTAGAAAGAAGGCATTAAAAACTGTTATTTGGCTGTTATAAGTGTTTTTTTTTTAATTTTTTTTTTATTCATATAAGAATCCTGAAAACGTATCATGTTTTCTACAAAATATTTTGCAGCACTGTTTTCAACATTGATAATAAAAAGACTTTCTATAGCAGGAAATCAGCATATTAGAATGATTTCTGAAGGATCATGCGACACTGAATACTGGAGTAAAGATGCTGGAAATGTCAGTTTTGCCATCACAGGAATACATTTCATTTTAAAACATATCAATATATAAAAAACTTTATTTTAAATTATAATAATATTTCACAATATAACGGTTTCAAAAAACTTTCAAAAGGCTTCTTTCAAAAAAAATAAAATAATAATAATAATATTAATTTTACCAACCCCAAACTTTTAAGATAGTGTACTCTGTAAGATTTGTAGCATACTGTACATTCCTGCTCACTGCATGCTTGGATTAAAAAGAGCATCATGCAAGTCTCTTTTCACAGAAGGAAAAAATGAGGGTGAGGAAATGACAACATACAGGGTGAGGATTTAAGACAACACACAAAATGTTGCTTATTGTTTATAATTGAGAATATAATGCAGCATAGTACAGAGCATGACGAAGTTGGTCTAAAGTTAAACAGATCAGCATGGAGTAAAGGTTTTAAATGAAGAAATGCTCCTACAACCGAGTAGTGCAGACACTTGCATAAATCATCAATTTAAGTGCAGCATTGCACAAGTCTGAGCTGTTCATTTCAGAGGCTTAACTATTAACACTTACTGAAAGCAAAAAGCACATTGAGAAATGGAGTTACATTAAAACCCAGAGGCAGCTAACGATGGACTGGTTGCAGGTCTAGCAAGACTGAACACTTCCATTTCACACTACTTCTGAACCATGATTACGATTCATCACAGAACCAACAACATTTTTTTTGTCTAAGGGAAATGCGTGTACGTGTGTGGGAAGCTCTCTCAGCTTTAGCAAGCAGGAGGTGGACCTGAGCCGAAGTAATTACTCCAGCTGACATACTTCACATGACTAATGAGACAATCTCAGGCCACCGCAACCAGTCCATTTGTCACCCAAAGCTACGGCGCCACAGAACGCAAACTCCTGGCAGCGCTGCTGAGGTCACGGTAAATGCCGCCTCGGTAGCACCTGATTAATTCCCATGTTAAGGCATGGAAATAAAATTCAATTGATCATTTCCAATTAGCCAAGATCTCTGGGATGACAAGGCTGCCAAGGTCGTAGAACCTTTTGTAGAGCTTGTTAACTACAGCGAACCATGTAAGGACTTCTTAAGATCTTATAACGGGCAGCGTGTCAGAAATCAATACGAATGCTGCAGGAAATGTACCATAGATCAATGAGATCAGTCAGCCAGCAGTCCTTCCTTAGGAATGAAGGTAACAACAAAGACAGCAACGAGATGAAGAGCCAAGGTCAGAGAGCTAAGCTATGAAAGTGCTGGAGTTGAAAAGTTTCAATTAACTCTAGTAAGGAAAAGTAAAAATTCAATAATATGACAATGGGGGGAAAAATCATAGTCAGAATGTATCATATCATGGATTTATGTGATTAATGCTATTAAATGTTTTCAGAAGACTTCAAAAGAATAAAGCACTTGAGTCTTATGGACAAGGTTTATGTGTGTGTTTTCTTAGATGTTTAATCATACATACACATTTTTATATATTATATATTTTATAAATTCTTTTATATATTATATACATATAAAAAATTTGTTTGTGGAAAAATATGCACACATTTTTTTTTCACAAATATACATTCATGTGTGTGTGTGTGTGTGTGTGTGTGTGTGTGTGTGTGTGTGTGTGTGTGTGTGTGTGTGCACACACACACAATAATTATATACATTAAAAATATATAGAAATAAAACATGATTATTATGTGAAAGAATATTACACAAATGCGCACAAACATTTTTTGTGAAAAAAAAAAATTGTTTGTGAACATTACTTTTCATGCTAATAATCTCAATCGCAACATTCAAAATATAATTCAGAATACAGAATAATTCTATTATTTATATATAGCATATGTATGATTCAACACAGAAAAAAAATATTAGGATGCTTGTATATTAAACATCACATCAGTCATTTAAATACAGTATATGAAATATGTTTAAATGAAAGAAACTATATATTTATTAAACAAAATCTAAACAATCTTGAGACTTCGTGCTTAAATGTGTTTTCACAAAATATAAATATCGTATTTAAATGTTATTATTTTAATAATAATAGAGATTTTTATTTTAAACATCTTAATTATATATATATATATATATATATATATATATATATATATATATATATATATATATATATATATATATATATATATATATATATATATTTATTTATATATACTATGCATGTTTGAATCATTTGCTAACATTAATGGCACTATTCTGCCAGAAACTGATGTTATTTATGCAACGTTGATGATAGCAGCACATTCATAAATACATACAGCAGCTACAGTAGCTGTAGAGATAATTACGGATGCAGTGCCATTTTCCAGAGCTACATTCTGCTTCCACTGTTTGCCCACTACTGGCCACCTGTTGCTGCTAATGAGTGTAGTGGGGTGTGAATGTGAACAGCTCCCAGCTGTAGCCCAGGGTTCATGAACTAACACAGTGATATTGGATATAATTGACATTGGTGGCATTGGGCATGGTTAGGCCGGGCTCCTACAGTTTAACTGCCATTGACTTAATGACCGAGGCAGAGGGGCGCTCACACCGCTAACCCAAGAGCATGTGGCCTCTCGGGAGGGTTTCTACAGCCAGGGCAACCATGGCAACTGCTGAGCCATACCTGCTAACTTACACGAACATTGCCCGCACACACCCACATACAAACACAAAAACCCAGCCCCAGAGGTTAACAAGGCACAGTGATATGGAAGGAACGAGGGGACTTCCTTGTAAGCCAAGTTGGCAACTAATCTGTGACAAAAAGCCTCAGAGTGTAGCTAAGTGCATGTCCACAAGTGACACAATTCTAGTGTGCAAGTTGATTTAAAATATGGTGTGTGCACTGTTCTGACAAGCGAAAGAATCTAGGAAATCAGAGGAAGCATATATGCAAACAGCATTCATACTCTGTAAAAAATAAATAAAAAAATAGTGATTTAAACAGCAAAAACCTGTTAATTGGTTAAGTTTCCGTACTGTAAATGGTGAATGACTGTATAAACAGTAACTGTTATTTTAGAGTAAAATATACTGTGAAAATTGCTTTTTGGAAGTGAAAAAGAACAAGTCGTTGTATAATTTACAGTGAAAACAGTAAACTAACATTCCCAGAATTCCCTGCATGACACTTCACCTTTGATGTTTTTCATTCAAATAATTTATTTTTAGGTTTTTTTTTGATCATTTGTGTAAATTCATGTTTTATCTTACCTCTAACTGCTTAATTAGTGTTTATTGCATTATTTCAGTATCATGTGTGTTACTATGATGGTGTTTAGTATTTCTGTAAATAATGCTGTGCAACTATATTAGTATTTACCTCTCCAGCTTGTGGAAAAGCATGTTTTTTGTTGCAACCACAGCTGCTGGTATTTTACCTTAAATGTCACCAATTTTTTTGTTGTTGTTTGTTTTTACAGCCAACAAGTGAACACTGATGTGTCACTTCACTTCAAAAGTAGGGAAATTTACACTTTAGTCATTGCACACAAACTTTTTATTTTTTATTTAATTAGTCTACTTAATCTAACAATTAACAAACAACTGTATCCAGTTCTTAAATGTGCACAAGATTTAACAGTTATAATCATTGTAATGACAATTTTAGTTATCATTACATAATGTTTTAAAAAAAACAGATTACTAAACTTACCAATTTGCAATTACTCTTATATTAAACACTGAAACATTAATTTAATACTAAATTTAGAAGATTAGTGCCTATCTATCTATCTATCTATCTATCTATCTATCTATCTATCTATCTATCTATCAAACTGCTAGAATACATCAAATTTAAATATTTATTATATTTTATTTTTGTATAATTTGCCATGCTAATTTTAAACCCCTATATTTAGTGATAAATGACTGCCAAGACCGCAATAATAAAAATGTTTTAAAAGAAGTTTTGCTTATTTCTATTTGTACATAATCATCTTTTAAAGATACCCCCTACTAAGTGTGCAGTAAACACTGTGTAGGGACTGTGTGAATGTGAACACAGCTTGAGCCTTTAATTTTGTGCACAGGGTGATGTGCTTCGGTCTCGTAGTGTGTGTGTTTGTTTGCCATTAACAAGTGGAACGCCACAAGGCACTGAAACAGATACTATTTATATGCTCAACATTGTTATATGATTTTGAAAATAAACACAATAAGCTTTTATCAATATCAACATGTTTTGACAATGTTTATTATTTTATATCAAGTATGATAGAAACAAGAGAAGAAAAACAAGCAAAACAGTCAACAGCGAACACGAGACTCTTTGTTTTGGTTTAGTTCAGTCTCACTATGAAAGAATTTGGAAAGCTCTCGAGTCCAAATCAAAGACAGGCTACAAAAATGTTTTGTTCAATAGGGTATCAATCCTTGAATTAATGATAACAGTCAGACGTCCCAGGAAAATAAGGGCTGAGCAGCAAAGCAGTTGTCCTGAGTTAGACACATATACCTCATGCAGGGAAAGATAAAACAACTCTCACGGCCTGGAATGAAATAAGTCGTTGCTGTGTGTTTGTACGAGATCCAATGCGCTATACAAAGAGAATGTAAATGAACTTTGAACGTCATCAGCTTCAGCCTTTCATTTTCCACCCTACGACTCTGTCTTCCTCCCACGAACGCGCACACACACACACACAGGCCCAGCAGTGTGTAAAGGAAGCACTGGAAGTCAGAGACCAAGGCAGGGCCATGCTTTTTTATCTTCTGAGATAGATCAAAAGATGCACGCTATCGAAAAGGAACAGCTCCACACGCTGATTGATAATGCTTCATGTGCTGTTTCTATACGTCTCTAGAGGTCACATACGCACACGCACACAAAAGCGAAAAGCACATCAAGGTCTACGTAGTAATGTTTGGTATTTTCACTGATGCTTTTTTGGCTTTCAATAACCAAAGTTTGCGATGTTTGATATGCTAACGAGCTGTACGATGACGAGAAACGAGACAGAGAATGTCAGCATTACACACACAAACAAGATCACAGATTGCCTCTGATCTCCAGCATTGAGATGTTTAGATCTGAAAGAAGTGTTTGTGGTATGGAATGCAATATACCTTCTCGGCTGCCTCATTTAACTGAAATATTTTCTCCACAGGATGGGGATTTTTTTATTTTCTCTCCAATGGATTATATAATACAATTTCAACCAATTTGGTTAAAAATGAATCCATCTGTGCTAATATACAATAGTGAGATGGAAATGATTAAAGGGATAGTTCACCAAAAAAATTTAATTCATCATCATTTACTCACCTTCACGTCATTCCAAACCTGTATGACTTCTTTTGCGGAACAAAAATAAGAAGTTTAGAAGCCGAGCTGTTCTTTTTCATTAAGTGAAAACGAAGATGGACCAGCAATTGTCAAACTCCAAAAAGCACCATGAAAATTTCCTGAAGCAATAGCTTTGTCACTGATATTTGTTATTCAGTGAAAATCTAGTGTTAGATTATATATATATAAAAAAACAACAGCCTAGAAATTGTGATATAAATAACTCCTTTTGTGTTTCATGCAGAGAGCCAAATGCATTTCAAAAGACACGAGAGTGAGTTAAAGCTGACAGAAGTTTCATTTGTGGGTGAACTATTCCTTTAAAATTAAAAGATCCAAATGGAAAACAAGCTGGTTCTTCAAATCCCAAAGCTGTGGGACCTGTGAAGCTTTATTAATAATCAAAAAGGATATCAACACTGCTTTGGAAGAAAATCTTTGCTTCTATGCACTTTAAGATTCATCTTCTTTCAGTGTCAGCTTGTATAAAAGGGGACAAAGATAGGAAATGTTTAATACTATGAAACCGAATTCCCAGAATCCTCTGAAATGGCATCTGTAAGAAAAGTCCTTCAGTCCATGTCCACATCCAGATCCAGCTCGGTGCTCAGGTTGAGGTAGAAGAATGCATAGACGACTAGCAGGAAGACCAAGACAGCCACAATGACCAATATGATGTCCTGCGATCAGAAAAAAAGAAGAACAGTTTACTTTCTGATTCAAACACTGCATAAATAACTATTAACAAGAATTTAAGGCAAAGCACTAGCATCAAATTAGTCATAAAATGTTATACTTGGATTATGTATTTAATTAATCTGCCAATGTGGAAACAGAATGATTCTGAAATGTGCAGCTTCATTCTTACAAATACAGACATGAAACCAAAAAACATTTTAGAGTCTGAAGCCATAGAACAACTTCATAAAGTTCAATAAAGAACTTTTTATTTGATAGATTTTCAGAAAAATCAATGCTTCATAAAACCCATACACCATCTGATCTGAAGAAACTATAATCTAACCGTAAGAACCTTTTAATCTACAAATAAGGAAGCCTATACAAAAAAAAAAAAAAAAAAAAGCTCTTTGATGGGAAAGGTGCTAAGCCTTCATTTTTCAGAGTTTTTATATTGAATTATTAAAATGCATATTTAATACTTCTTTAAAATACCTAAATGTTGCAATGCCATACTTTAGCAGTTTGACAATGAAACACTCTCTTTTCATTGCATGATCATAGACACATGACTGATCATAACCAAACACAGATATGTAACTCACACCACGAATGCTCAGCAGAAGTATCAGTATATTTTGGGCTCTTTATCTTTCCTCTCGCTGTGACACAAATAGAGTTTGGCAGACCCAGCAAGCTCAGAGAAAGTTAATCTCCCAGAAATGTCTTTGTTCTAATTAAGACTTGTTGGGAGCTTAATGCCCGAGCTAAATTGATGATGGCTGAAGGAATGGTATTCAAGCATGAATTAGATTTAAAGCAGTCATTTATTACCTTTTGTGTTAAATTACAATACTCATCAACCTCGGTTTCATTAAGAGCACTCAAGTATTTAACAAAGCAATTGTTCTTCATCTTGATAACTCGTTATCAAACTTTCTAATCAAAACTTGTGTGGTTGTGGGACTTTTTTGCCTCATTGGAACATTCAGAAGTTGATGTTTTTTCTAGAAATTAATTACAATTAGAGAAAACTGCAAGTATATACTGCAGAAAGCTGTGAGAACTTTCTGCTAAAAAGTTTATAGACCTCTTGTAAAATCTCCAAGTTTTTATCTTTTATCGGAATAGTTCAACCAAAAATGAAAGTTGGATGAAAATGTATTCACCCTCAGGCCGTCCAAGATGTAGATAAATTTAGCATTACATCACTTGCTCAACAAGGGATCCTCTGCAGTGAATGGGTGCCGTCAGAATGAGAGTCCAAACAGCTGATAAAACCATAACAAGTAATCCACATGACTTCAGTCCATCAATTAATGTCTAGTAAAGTGAAAAGCTGCATGTGTATAAGAAACAAACCCATAATTAAATGTGTTTTAAATTAAACCGTTGTTTTTGGTCCATGATTCATAATAATGCTTCTTCCAGCCCATCTCATCCTCTCACATAATAATCCTCCAACATATTTGTTTAAAACGGTTTTGGACCATGTTTGATCTCTGCATATTTCTCTCCTGATTCAGACAAGATGACTTTTTCACTGGAGAAAGCAATATTAAGGATTACGGACTCATATAGCTTTAAGTTTAAAACGTCTTGATGGATTGGTTTCTGAAAAACATCAGCTTTTCACTTCATAAGACTTTAATTGATGGGCTAGGGTTGTGTGAATTACTTATTAATTTTTGTGATTTTTTAATCAGCTGTTTGGACTTTTAATCTGATGGTACCCATTCAGTGCAGAGGATCCATTGGTGAGCAAGTGACAATGCTACATTTCTCCAAATCTGTTCTGAATGAATGAATGAATGAATGAATGAATGAATGAATGAAAAAGGGGTGTGTAAACATAAGCACAACTGCACTTATATAATTGCTAGCCAATTAAATCAAAAATACAATCTGTGAAACAAGAACTTAACTCACTAATAAGCTAAAGGAATGTGATGAATGCCAATAATTTTGCTGTTGTTTGATCACTAATCCATGGCATCATGCATCCTCCTGTAGATGTCTTAAAGTATGTTCTTCAAAGACAGAAGAACGAAGAATGAAAGATGGACAGAAAGACCGAGAAAATGAAATAATATATCATACGCATCCATCTATTGCCCCTCAGGTTTTCATTCACCCATAAACACATGCACACACATCAAACACAGAGCAGCATGCACATCCAGCCCGAGCAGACAGAGATAAGCCACCCAGCAAACAGGAGGCTAATAATAATTCTAGCAGATAAATTGTAAGGGGCTATTAAAAGCCTCCATGATGGCCATGACTATCTGTGTACAAGCTGTGGCGGCAGTCATCAGTGTGTATGTCCTCATTAGCACTCGCTGCCCGCTGCATTTATCTTGTTCCAGCCAGGCTCCAAACAGCTTAAGCCTCTCTTAATTGGAAAACTTTTAAATTTCATGCACTTTAGTTTCATACATTACCAGAGGCTCACGCTGATTCAAGTTCTTTATTTAACCGCTTTGTGTCAGAGCCTAAGTGTCATCGCATCCAAAAGGAATTGTTTTGCAGTTGTCTCTGGTGAAATGTGGCAAATGTTTCTAAATTTTTAAATACAGATTGAGTAGCAACAAAGGGACAAAGTAGTTCAAATGTGTCCGGTTTACAAGAGTGTCAATGACTAATAAGACTATCCAAGCTGAAGAAAAGAAAAAAAAGTCCACACTTTTATTTAACAAAAAATTTAATCACTATAAAAATGTAAAGCAGTTCAAGCAAGTAACATTATGAAAATATTTGTATTCACATTTTAGCCTGTATTTTCAAAAAGGTTTTCAAAAACATTTCTCAAATTTTATATATTATATATAAATATATATTTATAAATTATATATTATTATTATATATAATTTTTCTCAAAGTATTTTTCGGTTTACAAATATTTACATAATCTTTAATTTATGAAGACCCAAAAGTTATGACCTTGACAGTCATCTACAGCTGTCCTCTTTATGATATAATTTCCAGTTGTGTATTTTTCTAGGCATGTGACAAAAAAAATCCTGCAATTTAGTTACACCAAACGGATTGATTTGGTATAAAAAAGGTAATAATAATAAATTAATAATAAATATAATAAGATAGATAGATAGATAGACAGATAGATAGATAGATAGATAGATAGATAGAATTTAGCATCTACATTTTATTATATATCAACTTTATTTGAAATACTAAAATTATGTTTAATGATTTTCGTTTTAGCTAACAATTTCAACCATGCTGCATTTGTGCTATATTTTGGTTTAAGTACAGTTGGACACAAAAAGGAGCATCATGTCTTCGACCCAAAAATCCTTTTCTGAAAAGTAAAAAGTAAAGTAAAAAGCCATGAATACAGATGTGGTCTCATATTCTTTGATGAGAAAAAGACATACAGTAAGTCCAGAGGAGGCTGTGTGAAAATGAAATTGTCAGATGAGGGTATGTGAGTGAAGAGAGGGGACCTTGTTGTCTTGAGGAAGCTAGTAATTCAGCGGCTTACGATTCAGTCTTCCACATTCTGATGGAAAACGCTGGAATATTCCCAACAGCATCATGTGGCTCTCAGCAGCAGCTGTGGCATGCTGGGAGTGAGTTCCATTCATCTGGCGACAGGCCACTGTCTCTCACACACACACGCATCTCCTCATGTGTCCTTGTATGAATTCTCACGGTCTTCTGGTTTCACCCAATTCTGTGGTATTTTCTCATATAGCTCTGTGTTCATAACTTTGGCCCTCATGGCCAGGTGCGGTATGGCATCAGCGTCCAACAGAAACAGCTGAAGTGGGATTTTCCCCGTGTTAAGTGGCTGTGTAATTATCTCAGCCCGACCCAGGTGTGCTGTAATACTTCACCCTCTGCCGACCGCTGGCTGCCGTGCTACGGCGTCTTTGTGAGAGAGGAATGGTGTGTGTTTGAGGCATAAAAATGAAAGTTTCACTCATATGAGTGTAGACAGACTGTATAAACACAGAGGTGTGAATGGGACTCATAAACACAGTTTGCATACAGCGAGAGATACAGGTCTGAGACACACATATAATCTAAAATACTCTTTTATAAGAGAGCTCAGGGTCTTGTCTTCTAGTGATACAGAAAACAATGTCTACAACTACTACATTTAGTTTAGGGATGTATTGTATTAGTGCCATATCAATTATTAGCTGATATCTGCTTTATTTTACAGTCAATACTGTATATTTATTCATGCATTTTCACTTTTTGAAAAATTATAATAATTGATAACATTGTAAAATATACGTAATATTTTGCAAATCTCCTGAATGTCCATTTTATATTTTACATTACACAATTTATTACTAGGATTTAAAATATGTTTTTAGTTTTTACTGTTTTTTTAATCGATATTCTTGCATTTTATTTATTTATTTAGACAAAATAAAAATGTTACATCTGCAATGTATTGCTTATCAATCGAAAAAAAGCAAAAATAGTTATTTACCAGAATTTTTAATTTCTATGAATCCCTAATATAATTTGAGAATTTGAATTCTAAGAATTGTTCAGCATTCTAAGGATTGATTGTTCCACATTGACTGATTTTCCAACTGAACACGAACAACTAAAGTCAAATTGTAGATTACTCTATGTATTATTCCACTAAAATAATACTTATATATAACTTAATGATATATAACTTAATTAAATTCAGAGGCCTGGTGCTGGTATCTTGAATAAATTGATTTAAAATTGATTTTTTCGACAAAATCTCTATATTTAATTTCTATATTTTGTCTAAATAAATATAAAAAAAAAACTATAGAACTACCAATAAAAATAAAAAATTCTTTAATTAGTCAGACATATCAGTCAAAACACAATATATGAGTATCTAATTTAGATTGATTTTATGACCTTGACTCTAACTGACAAGGAAACTATTTTTTTCTTTTAAGATTTATTTTTGTAATTATTGCCTTTATTATCATGAGACAGTGTAGAGCTGACAGGAAGCGAACTGGGAGAGACGGAGGTGTGGGTGGTGGGGTGATTGGAAAGGTCCTTGAGCCAGGATTGTAACTCGGGACACCCATAGCGCAACACCGCTATTCATCAGTGCGCTGCCCACAAGGCAATCGCCGCCGACAAGACACTGAATTTTCAAAGATTTTCTCATTGAACATGAACAACTAAATTTGAATTCTAGATTATTCTTCTGGTATTATTTAACTAAAATTAATAAATTAATTAAAAATGTATTTCAGAGGCTTGGTGTTGGTGTCTTGCACCAGAAGGTATCAACATGTTTAAAAAAAGTGGTACTACTATGGCACTTTTGGGTATTTTAGAACCTTAGATAAAAATCACTGGGACTTACTTATGCATGCAATGGAATGTACTGAAGAGTGACAGTTAAAGTTGGCCAGCGGGCTCTCAATATTCAGCTCCAGGGCTAGAGAATTGGCACTGATTTTTTCAGGCCAGGCGCCCCACACAGCTGAGGCCGCCAGCACCTCTTCTCTGTGCCAGGTGATGCCATCCGCTCAGCCAGGCACCAGTGAGCCAAGCAGTGCCCACAGCAGGTGGTCGAGCGCCCGCTGCCTCCCCAAGCCGGCAGGCAACATCCCAACAAACCAACTGGCCTACAAGTGGAGAACAGCAGATTGAGCAGACTGCCAACACGGACCCCAGGATGCCCTGAACCTCAGCCTCAACCTGCTCTCCTGAGCCTCACACAGAACTCACTAACAGGAGCGATGCTAAAGAACGATGGAAGACGAAAAATAAGAACGTGTGTGCGTTTGGGCGGGTTGAGTGAGGGATGGTCATAGATGGAGAGCCACTTGCCAAGCATGCACAGCCAGAGAAAATGGCCTGTGGAAAAACAAGTGGTAAAAGTACGAGTCAACTCCTCAGAAAACCAAAGCCAAGGAGACCTACTGCAGAGAAGCACACACCAGAACAAAACTCAAGCTTGGAGCTCAGGGGTCCATTAGTCAAATTACGAACCAGAACAAACATATCGGCGTCCACGTTCCTCAGAAATGTGCCAAGTCAATGACCAAATCTGTACGCAATAAACTACATTTCTGACAGAATGAGGGGACGCTGCTTTCAGCAGTAAACAAATATTTTATCCACTGAGCTCATAGGCTTCACGCATACCTGTGGAAAGACATTTAATTGCTCCCAAATGTCCCAAACGAATCCATTAAGGACGAGAAGTTTCTTAAAACATGCACATGGAATTCATGTAAATAATTTTCTCCATTTTAAGCTCTCAGTAATTGGATAAAAGACTAATGACTTAGAAGAATTGTAATGAGGGCTTGGCTTTCTAACAATAACATTTGAGTTGCTAAGACCAGTTAATCTTCAGCCTTCACATTTGATTTCTTCATACCAAACTAAACCCAATACAAGCAAACGCAATGTTTTAAGTTGTATTCAGCTATGTTTCTACATTGTTCAGTCCACTGTGAAAATATTGCAGCTTATGAATTATGAATTAGTTTTAGATCACTGTTGTCAGCGAGAGGTCTTAGCATGGATACTAGCGGTTTTGGCTTCAGTTCCCAATGTGGAGCTCTGGATTTTGAGAGAACTGATAAAACATATTGCACCACAAATTCTCATGCCAAAAACCAACCAAAAATAACACCCTTGCCAAAATTAACAGGGACCAAGAGAGTATCTTCACAGATAATTTGAAAGCAGTTGTTTTGATTAATTATGTTAACAATAAATACACACATCAATGCATTAATGTTCACATAAAAACTAATAATAAAAAATAAACTTAAAAAAATAATAATAATTAAAAAAAATATAGGGATATTTCACACTAAAATTCTGTCATCATTTACTCACCTCATATAATCCCAAATCTCTATGATATTTATTCTGTGAAGCATAAGAGTATATATTTTGAAGAATGTTGGTAACCAAATATTTTTGGTGACCACTGACCAAAAAAAAGTTGGGTGAACTACACAAAACTACGATCTCTTTGAAACCAGTCTTTATGTACAGGACAAGTTTCTTTTTCAGTGCAAGTCTATGGGATTTTCGGTAACCTTTTTTATGAAAATTGTGAGTCTGATGGCTAAGAAAAGTAACAGTCAGGTATTATTTGAGATGTCATGTCCACAGCGCAAACGTCCAAGACAAATTATGCACCAAAGTTTAATACAGAATGAACAACATTGACAGTTATACTTGACCAAGCCAGTGCCACTAACACATAGAAATAACACAAAGACAGTGAATAAAAAGGTTTTCCCTCAAACTCTCGATTATTATTCTGGAGTGACAGCTGAGAGAAAAAGAAAAATCGAGAGAAAGCAAAGGAGATGGTGAGGGAGAAAGAGAGCTACTCCTCTGAGAGTCAAACAGCTCTTCTCTGCCTCATCAATATGGAGACTGCTTGAGTTGCTCTCAGGTTGGAGAGGTGTGATGAATAATGTGTGTGTGTGTGTGTGTGTGTGTGTGTGTGTGTGTGTGTGTGTGTGTGTGTGTGTGTGTGTGTGTGTGTGTGTGTGTGTGTGTGTGGGGTTTGGCAGATGGGGGAGAGAGGGATCATTTGGGATAGAGGGGGAGGTAATGAGAATGAAAGACAGCCATCTCACCCTGATTCCCGGAGCACTCCTCTTCGCCTCCGCCTTCAGCCGAGTGGCTCGCAGCGCTGGCTTGGTTTTCTTGTAATCCTGTTTTCCTGAGAGAGAAAATGAGGCACTCGGGTCATTCCTGCCATGTGACATTTGGAGTTAAATTTGCATTTTGAGTTAGGCTGAAAGCTTTTTTCATTTAACAGCTGAATAATGTTTTAATAAAACAAATATAATGCATTTGCTATCGTATTCATCAGCGTTCTATTACGAATCATTAAACTAATGCATTTTGCTGAAGCATTCTTAGTTCGCCTTAATGTATTTGCCCGTTTTAACCCTTATTAACATGACTTAATATGAGCCTGTTAACCTTCTGTACTATCTTATATAAGATAAATTAGAATTTAATTTATGCATGACTGAATTAGTCTGAGCTTATCTTAAATATACAAATGATGGACCATCACAAACTCATTTATTCCACATTAATTATTGACTTTTTATTGGATCAGACTGGCAAAAGTTAAGTGGTTTTTACACAAAATTGGATTAAAAATGCCCCAAAATGTTATTGGTTTCTTTATTACCTGCAGTGTGTCACATTTCATGTTTATTGTGGTATTGCTATTTTTTGTCCTTTTCATTTTTTTTTTTTTTTTTTTTTTTTCACAAATAAAATAAAATGCTATTCATGCATATTGACTTGCATTGTTTTTGATTTCAGAAATAAAAAAAAATCATTTAGATATTTTAAGTCACATTAAAATAATGGAATTAAAACCTGATATTAAAAAGAAAGCCTTATTAAGTATTTTGGTATAATAGGTTATTATTTATTAGAAAAAAAATAAGACTAAGAAAACTGAATCACTAGTTATATACTTACATGTAACCTGTGTAACAGCAACACCTTAATATAAAGTGTTACCAAAAACAAAACATTAGAACATATTTTAAAATATTTGTGGAAATAATTATAAAGATGTGTACACACAGTAAAGATAACATTTTTATTATTAATCTTTTACTTTGTTATTTATTAATAAACCCTCCAATACCACGACTGAGGTGAGACCCTCAAGCACCGAACCCCCAACCGCTCCTCGGGAGCCGCAGCATTGGCTGCCCACTGCTCTGGGTGTGTGTTCACGGTTGTGTGTGTGTGTGTGTGTGTGTGTGTGTGTGTGTGTGTGTGTGTGTGTGTGTGTGTGTGTGTGTGTGTGTGTGTGTGTGTGTGTGTGTGTGTGTGTGTGTGTGCGCGCACTTAGATGGGTTAAATGCAGCGCAAAAATTCCGAGTATGGGACACCATACTTGGCCACAAGTTCATTTTATTATTACTTTGCACTTGGTTACATGGCATTATTTTTAAGGTATATTTAAACTTCTGAAAATGGAATAAGTCTTTCTTAAAACCACATGAAACAAACATAAATATAGCAAGTGTCATTTACCCACTTGCATATGGAAATGCATACTATTTCACACCCTGTTTTTTTTAAATAGTATACAGAGCGCATTCTGCACACAGTATGCAGTAAGCAGTGCTAGTGCTCTGTTAACACAGAGAGGAAATCTTGAGCGCACTAGTTCACCTCAGTGGCAGTTATCAGGCAAGAACTGCGACAAAACCCACCGGGCAAAGCCACCACCTGGAGCGTGTGTGTGCAAGGTGTGCGAGGAGCATGGTGTCTCTAATTAGAAACAAACAGACGAAGGAATAGAAGTGAGAAAGTGGGAAGGCAACAGCTTGGTGGGCAAAGGAGGGGGCCATCCTCAGTGGCTGCAGCAGACTCGGGTCAGACTCAAGGTCTCCGTGAGAGCTGTTGACACACAGGGGCCGTTTCAAGTGCAACTCCTGCCTCATTAAGACTTATTTACATGGAGTGGAGGAAAGAGAGAGTGTCCTTATCCATCTTCAGCAGCAGACTGCCAGGCTGGATACTCTCAGATGCCCAAGTTAGACACTGACCCCTCCCCGGGGACTTTCGCAGGTCTCTTCTGCCTTATGGTGCACCTTCTGTGAACGACGCAGGCCTGCAAGAGGCCATTATCAGAGGTAAACATCCTGTTATTTTGTTCCAGTGCTGACTGATGGCTTGGTTTGGTACAGACTGGGCTGTTAAATAATGAACAGTGTGTTTGTTTGCAGAGACTTGTGGAATAGTTCTCAGTTTGGTCTCTGTGGGAAAAGACTGCAGGGCATTAATGCCAATCATCTGTGCAAAATACTAAACTGAACTGACCATTCAAACCCTTGAAAACATTACTGACCAGTCTTAGCAACTGTTGCAGTTGGCCTAATCATCAGGCAAGCTTTCCGCAGTAATTGTTACACTTATCATTTAGCAGATGCTTTTATCCAAAGCAACTTATTAACTTATTAGATTAAAACAGCATATTATGTTTTATTATTGCAATCTAATGTAGATGTTTTTATTATTGCATTGAAGTCAAAAGAAGCTTTATTATTGACTGAATGTATGATTTATTTACTTATAATTTTTTATTGATGCTTGTTGATACAAATCTTTATTAGACTACAATGATAAAAATTGTTTTGACAACAACAACATTATTATTATTATTATTATTATTATTATTATTATTATTATTATTATTATTATTATTATTATTATTATAAGCAAAGTTGTTTTGTGATCTGAATGGTGAGAAATGCATTTCCTCATTTTGAATAATGTCTAATTGTTAAGGCACATTTCAAACATGAAAATAGTTTGACCTGTGAATAAAGTATCCTAATAGTATTTATCTTATTATCCTAACCGTAAAAAAAAAAAAAATTAAATATAAATAAAAATACACTGCTCAAAAAAAATTAAATGAACACTTTGAAAACACATCAGATCTCAATGGGGAAAAAAATTTCATGCTGGATATCTATGGGGATATGGACTGGGTAATGTGTTAGGAATGAAAGGATGCCACATCATTTGATGGAAATGAAAATGATCAACCTACAGAGGGCTTAAATCAAAGTGAAAAAACGATGCAGCAGACTAGTCCATTTTGCTGAAATTTCATTGCAGTAACTCAATATGGTACTCACTAGTTTGTAGGGCCTCCATGTGCTTGTATGCATGCCTGACAATGTCGGGGGAAGGTTTTAATGAGACGACGGATGGTGTCCTGGGTTATTTTCTCCCAGATCTGGACAAAGGCATCACTGAGCTCTTGGACAGTCTGAGGTGCAACCTGGCGGCTTCAGATGGACAAAACATAATGTCCCAGAGGTGTTCTATTGGATTTAGGTCAGACAAGTGAGGGGGCCTTTCCGTGGTATCAATTCCTTCATCCTCCAGGAACAGCCTGGCACCAGGAGGAACCCTGGACCCACTGCACTCGCGTAGAATCTGACAGTGGGTCTGACAGTGGGTCCAAGGATTTTATCCCGATACCTAATAGCAGTCAGGGTGCCATTGTCTACCCTGTCTAGTCTTTGCATCCCTCCATGGATATGCGTCCCCAGACCATCACTGACCCACCACCTAACCGGTCATGCTGTTCTCCACAGCTTCTGGATTAAGGAGCTTTTACAGCCCTATCCAGCTATCCTAGAGTAACTGCCTGTCTCCTAGAATCACCTCCATGCTCTTGAGACTGTGCTGGGAGACAGCAAATCTTCTGGCAATGGCACGTATTGAAGTGCCATCCTGAAGGAGTTGGACTGCCTGTGTAAACTCTGTAGGGTCCAGGTATTGCCTCATGCTACCAGTAGTGACTTAACTGACCAGAGAAATATCCCAGGAGTTTAACTGAATTGATGCTGTACTCTGATTGAAAAGTGTTTCTTTTTTGAGCAGTGTATATATTCTATAGCCAGTAACCAGGGGGTGGGGCTTGGATATGTGTCCATTCTAGCTATTTTTAAATAACAATTAAAAAAAACTTTTCCAACTCAGTCAGCAAGTAGAGCAAAAATATAAAAATCCAAACACACCTATAACATATGACTATCTCTCTCCCTCTCTTAGGGTCTCCGGGAGTTTACGCTCTCACCTGCGGAGATTTTACATGGTGTGGAAAGCAAAACTCGTTTTGTTCCAAGCCAACTGGGACAGATTAGGTGTGTGTCTTATTTTTCTTGAAACTTCCTGTTGTGGTGTAAATACCCACAACAAACAGCCTCAGCCATCTGTTCCAAATGAATAGTTAATTGTAATCATATCATAGTTTGAAATAAATTGTTTATATTGCGAGACTTTGTGGCTCTGCCAGTACGCTGAATCACGCGCCATCGAGTTCAATGAGGCGTTTCTCTCTGCGTGAGCACTCACAGATGATGACGACTCCATGGCCTTCTTGGCTTTGCCGTCTCACCGCGGTTGCTCTCAAATTGGCCAGCGATACAGAGGCGGGCTTTGAACGCACCTTCGCTCATTAATCACCATTCAACTGCATCACAGCAGAGCGATATCTCCCCTTACTTATTTACCAGAAGCAGAGTGGAGCCTCTCTAATATAACATGCCATTGTTTCCTGTGTACTTGAGCGGTATGACCCCTCCGTACACACTGTGCTGTCAGATGTTGACAGGGAAGTGACAAGAATCAACCCACGGGGCCAAAGGTGCCTTTCAAAACTGCTGCAGATGATTTCATTTCAAAAGCCATGACTCCTCATCCACAGACAGATTCCCTTCCCTTCAGCCCAGCGCTTTTCTAAAATGATCTGGCTAATTCACAAATTGCACTTCATTACGGGAGAAAACAAGCACTTTGGAGAGTGGAGAAAAGCTCTGTGCAATTATTTCTGTTATAGGATTGCGAAAGAAAGAAAGAAAGAAAGAAAGAAAAAAAATATCTATCTATCTATCTATATGCTGCTTATTAATAGTTCTAGTTAAATTTAGGTAGCGGGTAGGATTAGGGATGCAGAATATGGTCATGCAGAATATGTGCTTATAAGTACTAATAAACAGCCAATATGTTAATAATAGACATGCAAATAAGCAACTAGTTAAAAGTCAGAATTGGTCCCTATACTAAAGTGTAACCACGATACTTCCAGGCCAAACACTTTGGATTTAGTGTGAACAGCCCTTTATGTGCCCAATTTGAATGCAGCACTAACAGACTGCACATGTACTGAGAGTGTACAGAGGTCAAAAATAAAGAACTTTGTCTTTGTAAACAAATTGAATCATTCAACACAAAATAGAATTTTTGTCTGTAAACAGAGGAAGGGAGTGCAACCTTTGCACATAGCTAAAAACACTGTGACATGACTGTGATGCACAAGTGAGAGTTCTGCCATCGGACGACCGGGTCAGGCCATGGTTTTGAAAACTGTGGAGATCTGTACCATACAAGCTCCATTCAACCCTCATATCAGAGATATTAAGACCATATACAGATCAGCTGAGTGCACATTCACACAAAAATGATCAGAAACAGAGAGACTTAGGGATGTGTCTGAGTGTTTGGTCATGCAAATAATTGCTGGACAAAGGCAGAAAGGATGGTGTGAATGATCTTGACTCAAGGGGGATGACCACACAGACCTGAGGAACCCTTTTGGTGGTTGACAGCTCTCCAGAGTCCATTATGCAGTTTAATAACAGTATTTAAAGTCAATGTGTCTACAGCAGCTCTACAAGGTACTTGACATCAAAAAAGCTTTCTCTCCTTAAAAAAAAAAAAAAAAAAAAAAAAAAAAGAGAAAAAAGCAAGACCTTTCAGGATAAAAATTACCTTCCCATTACAATCTCAAATTACGATGTGTATTCTTCCTTTGTGTTGCTTTACGCTATTTTGGGTGCTTTTTTTGTTAAACAGCGATTCTCTGAAATAGGCTGATATAGACTTCTTTTCAAAGCATACTGAGGGAAAGAGAGGGAGGACTGGGGGGGGGGCTAAATTGTCCACAACCTGCTGTTACGATTTTGAATTGATGAGACGCAAAAGAAAGAAAACAAAAT